>NW_028261382.1:144655231-144772731 GCF_051295495.1 Thamnophis sirtalis | reverse complement strand
ACACACCCCTTCGTGCATGGAAAGCTATCTTCCACGAAACCAGCCCCTGGTGCCAGAAAGGTTAAGGAGCACTGCTTTAACCCATAGGTGATGGCAGGACCAGTAAGGATGGACCATTGATGACTGTGGTGTATATATATATATATATACTATTAGGTCTTCAAAGTATAGTGTCTATCTGCTCCAATATAGTGTAGTTGTAAATAATTAAATTAGAGCTGTGGTGGCACGGTGGTTAGAATGGAGTATTGCAAGCTAACTTCTCACATTGTCAGGAGTTCGATTTCTTAAATCCTGACCGACTCAAGGTTGATTAACCATCTAGTAATATAAGGATCCAGATTGTTGGGGGAAATGTGCTGACTCTGTAAACCATTCTGTTGTAAAGCACTGTGAAGCAGTATATAAGTCTAAGTGCTATTGCTATTAAAGTATTTGTTTTTGATTTTGCTGCAAAATAAGATACTTACAGATCTGAAAAGAGTAATAGATTCTTTTTTTCTATATGTTATTGAGAATCACATAATATGGTGTATGCCTTTTTAGCATTTATTCCTTGTTATTTAGCTGAAATGGGTTTTGGTTGCATGACCCAGAGTATTGGAAGCAGAAGACCAAATTAAAAATAAAAGTTCCCAAGATTAAGACCTAATGTAAAAAAAAAACACCCTAAGAGTCCATCCACAAATAATCCCTGTCCAAGCTCCAAGATAAGGTATTCACCATTTTATGGAAGTCATCCTTCATCTTGGGGCAAGCCTGCTGTTGAGGCAGGCTGAGGTGGGATCAAAGTAGAGTGGTCAGAAAGTCATTCTCCAAAAGAAAAGGGAACAAGTTTTTTGTAGTTGAACACTCAGTGTTGCATGCAGGAAGAGCCTGAGGGGGTTCAGTAATCTGTGGGGGTCCAATTGCCTCCCTGCAGCACTGCTCTTTCCATAGCCATTTCTGCTTTGGCTGCCAGGAGGAACAAGGAAGGCAAAGCAAGCTGGGAACTGGGAATGCATAGTGCAAGGGGAATGGAGAAGGGCCCAAGCTCCTATTATTCTTCCTCACAAGGACCTCCAGATAGTCTCTTTGGTCATAAAGGTTTTCATGCCACTTGTGCTTAATGATGCATTGGTAGTTTTATGTTCATAGATTTAAGGGTTAAATATAGCTGGATTGTCTTACCTTTGAGTGACACTAAAAATTTACATATTAGGCCAAGATTTGCGATACAGTTTAAAATCACTTTTGAATGACTATCAATTTCAAAACCTTCCAACTCAGAATTTAAGATTTTAGTTTTGTGAAACAAATAATTGTGTAACCATTTTTTGGCTATTTGGGGCAAATAACTTTTAAAATATTTTCAAATCATCTTATTTAAATCATGCAAATACAAATATTTTTCTGATTGTATTGTTTATTCTTCTTGAATTTGTATTCATATTACTTTTAGTGGATAATATTTAAAGGAGAGATTTAGCTTCTCTAGGCTTTACTGCTTCCTATTCTTAATCAAAGCTTCAAGAAACCAATAGAACCATCCTTAATGTGACACAAGACAGCTTAGCTAAGACCCCTGCCCCTTGGGAGTCTGAAAGCCAATGGGATACATTTCTTACACAGGAACAGAAAACAGAAAGGTAGGGCCCAACAGAGAGTATAAAACCAGGGACATGCAGTCACTAGAGGCAAGGGAGGCGGAGCCTCACCACTCTCCTCAGGAAAAGAAAAGAAATTTAAATATTTTTTTTTAAATAATTAAAGCCAAGATAGTTGCTACCAGATTCCAGGTCACAGTGGCTTGGTGTCTGCTTAGTGTTAACCAAAGCAGGAGGCGAGAGAACTCGGGACCTCTTTTCCATAAGGAATTTTTCGCCTTCTAAAAGTTAAGAAAGAGTTAAAAGGCAAAGAAGTTCAGATGGAAAAGAGGCACTAATCCGTCCCCACCTGAATGATGAATGTTGTGTACTATTTTTACTTATGTATTGTTTTATGTCTTAAAACAAGCTGCGCAGAGCCGGGAGGCCACGGAGAAGCTTCGCTCCGCTTCTCACTCAGCTTTCCCCCAGAGGCGATCCGAGACTTCCAGCGGCGGAGCTTGGAGAAGCAGTGGCCGCAGGCCGGGTCAGCGGGTGGGCGGCGGGGCACTTTGCATCGTGGGAGCCGCCAAGCGCCTTTGCTGCAGACCTGGGCGCTTGGTGGCTCCCGCGATGCAAATTCCCCCCCCCCCACCGCCAAGGCCGAACGCTGCCCTGCTTCGCAAAAGGATGCCCAGCTGAGCCTCACCAGGCATAAACCTCACCGCACGTCACTGTATAAAACACAGGTTCTCTCAGCATCTCGGGCCTTTTTCTGCTCAGGAACTCAAGCCACGGGATTCTGCTCAGAAGCTCAAACAATGTGATCTTGTTTAGGATCTCAAGCCATGTGATCCTGTCCACCATTAAACCATCTTTCCAAACAGCCTCCATGTTTCCAGTGTCTTTTTTCCCACTTGGAATTGAACCCAGAAGGATATTTTTTCCTATAATGTATTTGCAAAAAATAAGATTTTTTGCAAATACATTGTTGTGGCAATAGAGTTGTGGCAAGTAAACTTGTTTTAGAGTGTTTTCACTCACCAATATTTGCTCTGTAGGAAGCTACAAGGCTGAACTTTCTTCCCTGGATGATTTATAAGAAATTATATGTGGTACTGCAAATGAATGGAGAAGATGTTACTATCCCCCTTTGTTGTAAATGTTTGTTAGCCCCATGGAAATATGAAGTTTTGCTGTGCAGGTATATTTCCTTATTAAATATTCTCAACTATGCTAAGTTGAAGGAAAAACCTCCCTCAAACTCAATATTATCCCATCCAGAAGTGGAATTGCATCAGGTTAAATGGTTAGTTCCCTATAACTCCGTAATGGTTGGAGATAAAAATGGGAATTATCAAAAAAAAAAATCCTTTCGAAAAATTGAAATTCCCCTTGTTAATTTTTACGGGCATTTTTTTTTAAAAAAATGTGGTTACTAATAAAAGCCTGGTTTATTGCAAGACTGGCAACATTATAGCCTTCAGTGTAGACTTGCTTTAAAACCTGTTGGGTTTGTTTGATAAACTAATGTAATCCTTTTTCAAATATTTTTGAAATGTTTTTGAAAATAATATAGCTATAAAAAACCCTAGGGAAGCAGATCACCATCTGCAAAGTCTTAGATAAAACATGGAGCCAGCAAATACATATAAAAGCAAAGAGGAAAAGATATGTTTATGGTAAAAATAAATCTATATAATAATAAATCTGAGTATTTAAAAATATATCAATACAAAGAAATGCAAGGGAAGAAGTGGAATTCTTAACTTTTTCCAGTAGGAAATGTATCTAAATAGTGTCAATTTGATTTGCAAATGCAAGTACTTAAAATGCTTTCAATGTTTAAATATTTTTAATTAGAAGAATAAATTAAAAAATGCATTCAGTGTAAACCAAGTAAACGGGAAAGGCACATAAAATGAAACCCAACTCAGTGTGTACATACTGATAGAAACCTTTCTAATAGTATTGTCAGCCTCTGTTTTGCTGCTTGCTTTTCGGCTCCCATTGAAACAGTGAGGGGGGGCATGGTATTTGGGTGAGGGAAATAATCTGTATGGGAGGACTGTTAATTGGGAGTTGTTCTCACCATTCGTTTGCGCATGTGGAAGGAGGTGAGTTTCCCGCCAAGGCCAACTGTCCAGCATACCAACCTGATGATGCTTTTTGAAGATGTCTCCCACCTGACAGCTGTGGAGATATACGATTGGACTATGGACTGGGGTACCAAGGGGAGGAGAATGAATCATGTATTGATATCCATTTGCTTTCATGCTCTTTTGCTCAGATCCAGCTTCGCTTAGCTTCTTATTACTTGTAATCAGTAAAAGTACACTTAATTCTGCAAAATGGAGTTGAGTGGTTTCTTTTTTGGTTATTAAGTGAAGGAGCCTTGACATTAAGCTGGATCTCAACCTCGCACCCATCCCGGAGCTAACACCTTCCAAGGAGGGTGCACCCAATGCTGAAGAATGTCCCACCAGGGCAGTGATCAAGAGGAAGATATGGGAGCGGCCGCAGGCCCTTCGGTGACGGAGCTGTTGGCTGACCTGCAGGTCGAGGAACCATCTGTTCGACCTAGGTGGACTTGGGGAGTGGGACAGAAAGAAGATCCTGAAGAACCGTTGACTAGGATTACTGTGAGGAGACCCAGAAAACCAGCAGCGGACTGGCGAGATCCTGAGGAGGAAAATCTTGTGATGTCCCAAGCCATGAAACTTCTCAAGGGGGCGTGGGAGAGACGCCGGACTCGGGAGAGTGATATGGAGAGAGGAATTGAGGCAGAGACAGAGAGAAGATATACTTTGCCTGATCTGAAAGAGGTTAGAGGGGCCGAAGGGGGAGTTGAACTAGGTGACCCAGCGCGGACCCCGATCCCTGCAGCCAGAGACATTCCAAAAAGGGGGGGGGGCTCGCAGACACCGGATGGCTAAGGTTCCTCCTTTAGGTGTAAAATATGGGGGAGAACCTAAAGAACTTGGCCTATTTCTTATTCAAGTGTGGAATTATATGCAGATGTATGGCAATGAACTGGGTTCTGATGAAGCTAAGGTTATAATAATGGCTTTGGAGAAAAAGGCAGCAGATTGGATGGTGGGGTTGCACAATGCCGACGCCCCACTTTTGAGAGACTTTAATGGGTTTATGGCCGCTTTGAGGAAACGCTTTAATGACCCCCTCACAGAGCGAAGAGCCAGAATTAAATTTACAACTCTTCGGCAGGGAAAACGGCCAGTAGCTGAGTATGTACAAGAATTTCAGGAGCTGTCAGCTTACATGAAGGGGTGGTCTGAAGAAGCATTGCTAGACCATTTCGCTGATGGGTTGAATAAAGAGATTTACCAGCATTGTGTGAACAGAAGACCTCCCTGTAGATTGCAACCCTGGTATGAAGCAGCCGCTGATGTGGAAATTGACCTAGCTAGGCTGAATTACAAAGGGGAAGGTGAGGGTGAAGAATCCCCCCTGCCAATCCCCCTCCCAAGAGTTCCGCAAGCAAACCCAAGCCTTTTATGTGTTTCTGCTGTGGGAAGGAGGGGCATCGTGCCATGAATTTCCGGGTCAAGATAAGCCAAAATACCCCACCCCCTCGGAAAGAGAAGAGGCTGGAGAAACCTCCCAGCAGGAAGAAAGAACCTGCCTTGAAAGGGGAGGATCCTTCTCAGCGTTTCAACCCTGTGGAGGGAGGAGACGACACCCCCAGCTTTTAGGAAGAAAGTGACTCTGATGAAGAGGGACACTGGGTAAGTTCCCGTTCGGCGCCCATGACTATCCAAGTTGAGCTTAGAATGCCCTCTTCTGACGCACAGGAGAAAATTCTAGCTCTTTTAGATTCTGGTTGTACACGCTGCATTATGAGCCCAGAAATAGTAGAGAAATTGGGATTAAAGCTAAAAACCTTGAAAATCCCAATTGCATTTTGCCAATTGGATGGCTCTATTGTGGAAGGGAGCCCTGCTCATTTTGTGACTGAACCTATTGAGAGGTGGATGTTTTATTGTAACTCCAGGGATGGACCGACCCCATATACTAGGATTGCCCTGGTTGCGTAAATGGAACCCACACATAAATTGGAGGAAAGGTTGTTTATGCATCTGGTCTGCCACGCCCCCTGAAAGGGATGAAGGGGTTCCAAAACCCAATAATTCTGACCCCAACCTAGCAGCCAGAGGGCAGAAAAAAATTGAAGGGGAGGAAAAAATCCCAAAAGAATACTGGGACCTGAAAGATGTTTTCAGTGAAAAATCCTCAGATAAGTTGCCCTCACACAGACCCACCGATTGCAGCATTAACATTCTACCTGGAGTAAAACTCCCTAAGCCCCAAATTTACTCAATGACCCCTAGGGAAATGGACGAATTGAGAAAATTCATTGACAAAATTTTTGAAAGGGGTTTCATTGAACCAGCTAGACCCCGAGTGGCTGCACCGGTCTTATTCAGAGAAAAGAAAGATGGCTCCTTTCATCTCTGTGTTAATTTTAAAAACCTGAACGGAGTTTGTGTCCAAAATGTCTACCCTTTGCCACTGATGAAGGACATGCTAGCCCAATTGGGCAAAGGGAAGATTTTCACAAAATTGGATCTACGAAAGGCCTACAACCGGGTCAGAATTAAGGAAGGGGATGAGTGGAAAACTGTGTTTAATTGCTCTCTTGGTTGTTTCCAATTTCGAGTTATGCCATTTGGGCTGCAGGGGGCGCCAGCCGTATTCATGCAACTGATAAATGAGGTTTTACATGATCACCTTTACAAAGGCGTGATGGTCTACCTAAACGATATCCTTATTTACATGGAAACACGTGAAGAACACGTGAAGCTTGTTTGCACAGTGCTCAAAAAGCTTCGTGCAGCAGAACTGTATGCTAAATTATCTAAATGCGAATTTCATCAAGAGAAGGTGGATTATCTGGGGTATTGCATATCCCACGAGGGGATAGAAATGGACCCAGCAAAGGTCAAAGCAGTCACCGAATGGGCGGCCCCCCACATGCGCAAGCAATTGCAAAGTTTCTTAGGTTTTGCTAATTTCTATCATCAATTTATTCCTTCTTTTGCCAAGATTGCTTTGCCAATTACAAACCTCCTGAAATCAAGGGGGGGGGCGAAGCCCAAACCGGGTAAACCCTTGCACTGGACTATGGAATGCCAAGCTGCGTTCAAGAAATTAAAACGCCTGTTTGCAGCTGAAACAGTCCTGAAACACCCGGACATGGATTCACCTTTTGTGGTCCAGGCACATGCTAGTGATGTTGCGGTAGGGGCGATGCTACTTCAAACGAATGCACATGGGAAGTTGCAACCCTGCGCTAACACCTCTCGAAAGCTAACAGAGACTGAGAGATGATGGACTATTTGGGAGAAGGAAGCTTTTGCTGTTTGGTAGGCCTTGATGACCTGGCGTCATTTTTTGGAGGGGGCTAAACACCCTTTTGAGGTATGGACTGATTACAAAAACTTGGAAGCATTAAAAAAAACCCTGAAAACTATCCCCCAAACAAATGAGGTGGGTACAACATTTCAATAGATTCAATTTCACTTTAAAATATATCCCAGGAGGGAAACATTTTATGGCTGATGCTTTGTCCAGACTGCCTCAATATAACAGTTCAAAGCTTAGTGTTGTCCAACCTGTCATGCCAACAAGAAGCCTCGCTGTTCCGGTTGTCACTAGAAGCCAAACCACTTCCAATTTGGAGGTCACACAGGACCTGGTGGCAAAGCTCAAGGAAGCTCTTGAAATTGATGAGTGGTTTCGCTAACACAGAGATGAATGCACCATGAAGGATGGCCTGGCTTGGATTGGTGTTAAATTGTATGTTCCTGCAACTATTAGAACCATGGTCCTACAACGTGCACATGACTCACGCATGGCTGGACATTTGGGGTTTGTGAAAACCCTGCATCTCTTCAAGAGACAATTTTGGTGGCCCTCATTGAAAAAAGACATTGAATCTTATGTGGCTAGTTGCCCCACTTGTGCTGTGGCAAAACGACCACCAGGTAAGCCTCAAGGATTGTTCCAGGCAGTGGCCCGTCCTGAGGCACCGTGGAAGGAAATCTCTATGGATTTCATTGCTGAATTACCAGAAAGTCAAGGAAATACAGTGATTTGGGTGGTTACCGACTTGTTCTCCAAGCAAGTTCATTTTGTTCCTTGTTCCAAGATCCCTTCCGCTAAATCCCTGGCCAAGTTGTTCATCTCCCATATCTATCATCTGCATGGGGTACCGGACCGCATAATCTCAGATAGGGGGGTCCAATTCACCTCCTTGTTTTGGAAAGAGTTTCTGAAGTTGATAGGCCCCGCCCAGGGCTTAAGCTCCGCCCACCACCCTCAAACTAATGGGGCTTGTGAGAGGACTAATACAGTGCTGGAACTGTCAATTACCAACAGGATAATTGGTGGAATTGTTGCCTCATGCTGAGGTGGCGTAAACCAGTGTTTTTCAACCTTTTTTGTGCAAAGGCACACTTTTTTCATGAAAAAAATCACGAGGCACACCACCATTAGAAAATGTTAAAAAAATTTAACTCTGTGCCTATATTGACTATGTATAAAGTAATTCTCTTGAATAGGAATCAAATAAACAAAAAGAAATTATTATTTATTATTATTATTAATTATTATAATTATTATTTAATTATTATTAATTATTATTTTATAATTGTTCATATTTCTGTTAGTGCGAAACCTGGGCCTGTTTTTCTGAACACAAAGCTGATATTCTGGCAGGAATCGAAGAAAGACACACACGTAGCTCTTCATCAACAGCTCTCAGTCTCTCTCTGTCTTTAGTTTTTATAGCAGTCAGGCTTGAAAAGCTCATCTCACACAGATATGTAGTGGAAAATGGGAGCAATGTCAAAATAGCTTTGTTTGCCAGAACGGGGAACTCCTTGGCAGTATCCAACCAAAAACTGTCCAAAGGTAGATCAGCAAATCTTAGCTTGAAACCACGATTTTGTCTCAGTTCAGTTAGTTCCTCCTGCTCCTGTAAAGTCATGTCCTTTCCACCAATTGATGCTGAGCTAAAAGGGTCCCTAACCCAGTCAAGGCATTCAGTGGAGACTGAAGAGAAATAAAATGACAACTTCTCCTCGAGAGTTTTTAAATGTTTAACTATTATCTCACACAGTGCAGCAGTGTGAACACTTTGCCATTGCTTGGTGAGTGTGAACATTTCAAGATTGCCACTTTCTACGTGTTGATGCCAGAGTTGCACCTTTGAACGGAATCCATTTATTTTATCTGCACTTGTAAGCAGGTTTTCATTTCGGCCTTGCATTCGTGTGTTCAGTTCATTCAGATGATGAAAAATATCTGCCAGGTATGCCAGCCTTGCACACCACTCATCACTTGCAAGCAGCTTTGCGTAATCTGACCTCTCATTTGTCAGAAACACTTTAAGTTCCTCCCGCAGCTCATACACACGAACCAAGACCTTGCCACGCGACAACCACCGGACCTCCGTATGAAAGAGCAAGGTTTTATGCTTCGCTCCCATCTCCTCACACAAAGCTGCAAATATGCGACTTTGCACGGGTCGTGACTTTACAAAGTTTACCATGCGCACAACATCATCCAACACAGGAACTAGGTCTGCTGGTAAAGTCTTGGCTACGAGGGCCTCACGGTGTAAAAAACAATGTGTAACAATCACATCTGGATTCCTTTCCTTCACTCTGCTTACAAAGCCTTTGGTGCGCCCGACCATGGCTGCAGCTCCATCGGTGCAGACACTTGTGCAGTTTTCCCACTTAAGTCCTCCTTGTTCAAGGTATTCTGATGTGACCCGAAAAATTTCTTCTCCTGTTGTTTTTTCTGGCAATGCCTTGCAAAAAAAGAAGTTTTCTCTAATTGCATCACCATCCACAAAACGCACATTGGCCAAAAGTTGAGCATGTCCACTGATATCAGTAGACTCGTCAAGTTGCAATGCAAATTTCTCACTGATACGGATCTTTTCCAAAACCACACTTTCGATGTCTGCAGACATGTCATTAATACGTCTGGAAATTGTGTTGTCTGAGAGTGGGACTTTGGCTATTTCCTTAGCTGCTTCAGGTCCTAGCATCTCCTCTACAATAGCTTTGCAGGCGGGAAGTATTAATGTCTCTGCCACGGTGTGCGACTTTTTTGACTTGGCTATAAGTTCAGCAACTTGATAGCTAGCTTTAAGAGCTCTTTCATTTACCTTTGTGGTTTTTTTCAGTAAAGTTGCCTGTTTCTCCGTGTTTCCACGCAGGTGAACAAAATAGTCCGCATTCTTATTTTGAAGCGAAGGGTGTTTCGTTTGGAGATGGCGTTTAAGTTTACTTGGGACCATAGCACTGTTAGATAGCTTTTCACCACACACCACGCACAGTGGAGTTGGTTTCTTTGCATCTCCAGTGAAAGTAAATCCAAATGAAATATAGCTTTCGCTATATTGCCTTATGCCAGAGAATTTGCTTGAGCTAACCATCTTTGCTTTCTTTTGATCCCCACTCATACTTGGGCTCTCATCTGGCTGCGAATTTTGTTCAGACTCCAGTTCCTTCCTTTTCAAAAACTTGTCCATCACTGCAGTATCTGCTCCTGTCTCACTGTCACTCAGTACTTACTGCACTTGTCTCCTCTTTAAGCAGGGGGCCAGTAGATAATTACCTAGTTACAGAAGAAATGTAGATACAGGTAATCCTCATTTAGCAACCACAATTGGAACTGGCAACTTGGTTATTAAGTGAAATTGCCTCTAAATAAAACTACTAAAACTACAACTGTGCTTATAATGTTACTTCAATTTTCCTTCCACCCTGACACACACACCCCGAATCTACTTGCAATAGGACAACATGGGAATGTTTCCACAAGACATTTATACATGGTTAACCATGGTTTAGCTTTATTGAATTCATCCACTAATTTCTATTGGTTCTCATATAGATTGGGCTTACACAACACTTCTAGCTCTAGCATGGAAAAACCGTTGGCTAATGTAGAATTATGGCAGAGCCCTCCTCCCGCCCCAAAAGACAGGCAAGCCACGTTTATTTGCCTCTAATAAAAAATACTAAATCTACTTGCAATAGGGTTAACCATGGAAAAACCGTTGGCTAATGTGGAATTCTCCCGCCCCAAAAGACGAGGCAAGCCATGTTTATTTGCCTCTAATAAAAAATACTAAATCTACTTGCAATAGGATTAACCATGGAAAAACCGTTGGCTAATGTGGAATTCTCCCGCCCCAAAAGACGAGGCAAGCAGCCTCCGCCACAATTTTTTTTAAAAAAAAACCAATGTCAGTTGTAGGAAAGGGGAAGAATGGCTGGAGAATTACCTCTCTCTCTCTCTGTCTCACTCACACACACACACACATTCTCCCACGCAGAGCGGGAAAGGCGAGCAGCGACACCGGGCTGCTTCCTTCTCCGCAGCCGCCGCCTTCACGCAACGTGCACATTCCCTCTCAATTTCTTTTGGCTTGCAGCTGCAGCTGCTCTCAGGCAGGGTCAGCCCAGAGCCTGCAATGACAAACCCCACCCTTGCGCGGCTCCCTCCCTCGGGCTCGTCGTCCCCTGGAGAAAATCGGATCGCGCACGCGTGCAACGGCCACGGGGCTTGCCCTAGCTCTGGTTCGGGTGAAAGGGATGACGGCGGCGGGAGATTAAACGAATTCGCCGGGCGACAACAGAGGCATTTTAAAAACGATTTTTGGGGGGAGCGGGGGGGGGCGAGTGCTTTTCCCACGGCACACCTCACACTGTGCCGCGGCACACTAGTGTGCCGCGGCACAGTGGTTGAAAAACACTGGCGTAAACAACTCGGTGCACAGCAGCACGGGGTTTACCCCCTTCAAAGTGGTGTACGGACATGATTTTGTGCCCATTCCAGAAATACCTCGAGAGAAACCGCAAGTGTTGTCCCTTTCCGAGTGGAGTGACCAGCTCCAAGAAATGTGGCCTTTGGCTTACCGAGCGCTGGATGCGGCACATCAAGCACATAAGAAACAGGCAGATAAAAAGAGGGTGAAGGCGAGGGAGTATAAAGTTGGTGATCGTGTATATTTGTCCACCAAATTTCTCCGCACCTCTCAAAAGTCTAAGAAATTAGGCCCAAAATATGTTGGTCCGTTCCCGATTATCAAGGTCATCAACCCTGTATCCGTACGTCTGGAACTACCTAAATATCTCCACCGTGTTTACCCGGTGTTTCATGTCAATCTCTTGAAACCAGAATGCGCTTCTCCATTGCAGGGTCCTTTGACAGCTCCTCCCACCCCGCTCCTGATTGAGGGTGAACAGCATTTTGAGATTAAGGAGAATTTGGACTCTAGGAAACTTAGGAATTGTGTTCAATACCTTGTGGCCTGGAAGCACTTCCCTCCGTCTCATGCTGAATGGGTCGATAAGTCCCATGTGCGGGCGCGTCGTCTTCTCCGTAAAGTCTATTCTGCCTACCCGGACAAGCCTTGACCTCGATAGATTTCTTTTTTCTTTCCCCGTCCCCTTTTTCTTCTATGTTATGTTGTTCGTTTGTTTCTCTGTGTTCTTTCGTTTCTGCAGGAGTGACCGTCCTTTTTCTGGAGGAGGGCCGGATGCATGTTATTTGGGTGAGGGAAATAATCTGTATGGGAGCACTGTTAATTGGGAGTTAAGTGAAGGAGCCATGACAGGTATTGAGTCCTTGTGACCGATGCCTCAAAACTGATGGGGCATCGGTCACAAGGAGATTCTAATCCTGCTCCACTTACTGTACATAAAGTTGTTTTTATCTCTGTAGGAAGTTAATAAAATAAAACAACAATACACTAGAATTAAAGCTTAAAATATCCACTCTATGCATATTTGGACCCAACATTTACACTATCTTGGTTTAATCTCATTGGGGGAAGAGCTGAAGTATATTGGCTATTTTCTTAGTTGATATATGAATATTGCAGATGGGAAATAACATTATTATAGTTCTTTAGCAGTGTAGAAAATTGTACAACCAGTGAGTGGGTTAACTTCTTTAAAAAGAATGAATTGTTCAACTTCCATGGGACTCTTAAAAAGGTAAATTACAGTAAGAAACTGGAAGAGCTGGATGCCCTTAGGCAATTGATAATGGTTTATAGAAGTGTTCATGATCCAATCATCAGCTGAAATCGGACTTTGGTCAGGAGAGACCAAAAATAATTATAGACCCATGGCAGCTGCAAACTTAGATGTGATGAATTGATGGCTTCAGTTGTGATACTTTGCATTACAAAGATAATTCCAAAATAAACATTTTGTGTGGTTACTAATAAAAGCAAACATTAGTACTACTATTGTTCAAATAGCCAAAACATAGGAATTATATAACTATATAAAAAGTACCACAGAAATTACATTTTGCAGCACTTCTTTAACCGTCCCAAGTCAGGAACAAAACAGCTCACAATGTCATACATAAATATTAAGCAAATATATAGGGAAAATATGTAGAGTAAGTATTGCTTCTATAATTCTTTCCAGCCACTTTACTGGCAGAGCTTATAGCCCATTTTCTTTTGTGTGAAGAAGTAACCATCTGTGTGGTTCTGCTCCCTCCTCACGTTGTGTCTCTGCACATTTGGGGTGTGTATGTGTGCGTGCGCATGCGACGGGAAGCACAGGATGAACTGCCTGTGTCCCACTTTCGATCTTCTAATCAGGCAGGAAACAGAAGAGGTAACCATGTTTCCAAGCCATGGTGCTGTTCAAACAGCTCTTCTATAAGGATACATTTAAGGAAATATTTTATTGAATGGTTTTCTTCTCAATTCATAATAGAATTCTTTATTGGCCAGGTGTGATTGGACACGTAAGGAATTTGTCTTTGGTGCATATGTTTTCAGGGTACATAAAAGAAAAAAATACATTCATCAAGAATCATAAGATGCAACACTTAGTGATAGTCATAGGTTACTAATAAGCAATCAAATCATGCTAGGAAACAAATAAAACAATATAAATCGTAAAGATACAAGCAACATGGTTATAATCAAAAGTGGGGGGGGGAGATAGGTATTAGGAAGGCTGAGAATAATAATAATAGTAATACAATCTTAGTAAATATAGTGTTGTGGGAATTAGTTGTTTAACAGAGTGATGACATTCCGGGAAAAACTGTCCTTGTGTCTAGTTGTTCTGGTGTGCAGTGCTCTATACTGTCGTTTTGAGGGTAGAAGTTGAAACAATTTATGTCCAGGATGTGAGGGGTCTGTAGATATTTTCACAGTCCTCTAAAAAAGATCAGAACCACTTTATAGCATAAACTTTCTTTTGCTAGCTTTTTTCATCATATCAAATTTATTTCAATTCTGGTCAACTTTTAGAGTTTTTCTGATGACAACAGGTCTCTGAACCTGTTTACATGATACTCTCTTGGGCTGGAAATAATAACAAAGTAGAGAGAGTCCAGTTTCTGGAATTCCTTCTATCTATTCCACCAGCAGTTGCCATAGAAAAGAGGTGTGTATTTTAGTAGTAATCTGTTGCATCAATATGTGTGCATTTCTGCTCTCTTCGTAATGCATTGATATGTGACTATCAGTGGGGATAGAGGGTTCCCTTCTTGCAATTGTGGTGCTGATATGCAAACTATTAAACATACTGTGCAAGATTGCCCACAATGTGCATTCTCTGTTTCCCTAGAAGATATGCATGAAACACCAGAGGCGATTGCCTGGATAGCTGAATTGGACATCCAGTTATGAAGCCATTGCTATACCCCATAGAAGTTTTTGTATATAATTATAAGAGTTGTGTGTATAAGCTTACTTCTCTTCTGTCATGTTCTCATCATACACAATTGTTGCTGATTAGTTAATATAAGATTGATATTTCAGGGTAACTCACAATACTGTATCCTGTAAAATGTAAGTACAGATGAAATAATTAAGTGAAACATTCTTCTGTAGGACTACACAAACAGAGAGGTTATCAAGGATCTGACAGATTCTTACATACCTGTTTGGTTTTGGCTGGATTTAATTGCGCCTGGCTTAGATGCTCTTCTGTTGTAATAAATTCCAACTATAGTGTAAATGTTTTCATTATACAGTTCTACAGATTTATAATGAAATAAAAAATATAAAGTGATAAATAGATAATTCTTTAACTGATTTTGATGTTCTTCTAAAGGAATTGCAGAGAGTATAGGATAGGCAGTGATAATGTACAGCCCTTTTATTATTTTTGGTAAGCAGGTTGCATCTTTCAGCACTGGCTTCTCTCTACTGAATAAAATATTTGTGAATAACCTTATAATTTAAAATCTCCCAATAATCAACAGTATTAAGATGTATTATGATGTTTTTAGAAGGAAGAAACACTAAAAATTCTGTCAATAATTAACATAGATAAGTAAAATGCATTATCTTACTGTAGCATGAACACTTTATAACTAATTGAATATAAAACACTTGAAGGAATGGCTTCAAAATATTTAACTGTATTTGGGATCCCAAAAGTGAAAGACCTTTTTTTCCTTGAGGTCACCAGTGTATGCAGAACTGGTGGCAGGTTATTTCTGCCCTCAAAGACTTGTATAAATCTGTAAAGCTGTTATTTCAAGCCAGTAAAAGGCATTCATTCTACTTTCCCATGTGTCTTCACTGACAGTGATGGATCCAGGGGGTCCTTCAATTGTAATCTTTCTGACTTGCCTCTCAGAAAAGTCTGGGCAATGCACACATTGGATGTATGGGCTACCTCATCAAAGCCTCATATATTCCCCTTTATACTCTGGGGTTTTTCATCATTAAATATCATAATGTGGGCCATACAGGTCCTGAGCTCTATATTTGCTTATGTTCAACATATAATTCTGCTACATTGTGCATTGTTAGACCATATTGAGGGATTGCAGAGAGCTAAGTAGAATGTTTCTCTTTTGATTGGTTGAGTTGGAAGATTGTTTTATGTAATAATTGAGCAACAGGTAAACATGCTTTAATGATTACAATAAATTTTTATCTTATAGACATAATAAGGTATATGCTACAGTCTATAATATGAGAACATTATAAGCCATGTGGAGGAAGCTGCCTTTTGCCTAGCAATGATTTTCTTTTCTTTTTCTCAGTTATATTAAACAGTGCATATAAACATACCTACACCATGTGAAATTGGGACATGCCTGTTTGGTTCAGGAATACATGTTGACATTGGCACTGTTGATGACAATGAATTTAATACATGGAATGTATTAAATGATCATGTAATGTTCATGATAACTTGGGTTCTGCCTCACATCTAAGAGATTTAATAATCACCAATCTCAGAGCTCAAACCAACAACATAACTTTGAACCCGAGCTACTAATATTCAAATACATTTCAACCAGATTTAGTAATATCTTTACAGACACTGATCTATTAAGTTATTTTGCTACTCCAAATTCAGACACTTTGCATGGTTTGCCAGACAATTACTTTATCAGATCTGAAATTACATAATAAATTGCAAACATGCTTCAAACATGAACAATAAAGGGATAGAACAAGCCAACTATTCCCAGTTGACTGAGAAACAGTGACTTTTATTTTTATAAAGCAAATCTATATTCTTCTCAAGACCAAATATAAACCATGTGTGTACATTTATCTATCAAACTAAGTAGAAATAATTGAAATGCTTAATATGCATAGTAATAAAAAATGCAACAATTCCATTATTAATGTTTATTGATTACTTATATTATTAAATAGGCGATTGTAGCTACTATTTTATGATGATGGTTTATGAATGCATTTTGGCTTTACCTGTTTATTGGCAAATTTATGGGCCACATTACTGGTGGTTTATTCATTTGCTAGATGCATAGTTGATGTCCGTTATGAAGTTGTGAGTATTTTTCCATTTGATTATTATATAATATGAGACTGTTTTTTTTCATCTCTCCTCCTCCCAGCCTTTATCTTTAGAATATTAACAGTGCAAAAAATAACCCTGTAAATCTTTACCTAAAAATTTCAAACTTTAGATTGATTCCAACAGTGGGTCTGTATTGATCTAAAAAGCTTTGCGTTCCTAACTAAAAACGAATCTTTATTTCACCCTTTAGTGACTACAGCAATAAATATGTTCACTCCTACTGGAGTTTAGTGGATTAATGGTTATTGGAGAGTGTGGCTTCCAACTGAGTTGGTAAACTTTAACCTTTGGAGGACAACACAAGGCATTTATCCCTTGTCATCCATAATAGCTAGGTCCATTTTTTGACAGTTACCTCAATGTTAAAGAGAAGTCAGAGCAGGAGATGGGAAATAAAATAGCATCAGTTCACTTTAGCCATCAATCACATCTTAGGTTTATTACTCTGAGCAGACCTTTACTCATTTTCATGAAGAAACAATGAAAGGATCCCCAAATTTGAGAGGATCATTTGGTTATAAGGAACGTCACCTTTAAATTTAGGATTTCTTTTCTGAAGTTGTCCTGTGCAGGAAGTAAATACTAACTTTCCCCAAGTCAGATTTTAGGAGTGGCATGCACTTGACTAAAATTGCTACTAGTATTCTAAATGCCATCAAGAAAGTCATTAGTATGTGTTGTGTTCTTTGCAAAATTCTGTTCTGCATTCTAGTTTGCAGAGAAATGTAAATGCGCCTCCCTCCCTCCCTCCCTCCCTCCCCCCCCTCTCTCTCTTTGTAAATTCAAATAAAAATTATAATTGGGGTAGGTTTACTAATGAGTAAACAGTAGCCAAACATTGCCAAGTGGTTATGCTGTTTGTCAAGAAAGCTTGCTTGGATCTCAAGCTCCCTTCAGCAATGTAGTGGGTGCTACATATCTTTCTTAGGTATAATACATTTCTGTTTTGCTTTATATACATTATACATACATACATGCATACATGCATACATACATATATACATATATACATACATACATTTTACAGGTATATATTAAATATACATTAAATCAGGTATATGTTTAGCATTCATATTTTACATGAATGTAACACATATAAGCTTTACTTGGCTATTTTAAAGTAAAACCTGTCATTTCTGGCATAATAGACACCAGGCTAGTGCAATACACTCCATTTTAAGAAAGATCAACCAAATGGACCGAATTCTCAATTTCTGAATGTCTTTCAGCTTGAGGATACAGTGTAGATCAGTTGTCTATTACTGGGAGCTGATTAATTAATTGACTCCTGCAAAATAGCTTCTGCTACTACTGGTATCAGACAAACCCTGAAGGACTGAGCATGTCTTTGCATTTGAAAGGCCAGTTTAAAGCTTTAGTATCTTCAGACAAATACTGGGAAATTCCCCTACTAAAAGCTCATGAGAGACATTGCAAACAACCTATGCTGCAGGGAACACAGAAGAACTCTATTGGGCAATTTGTTTCATTGGGCAAAAATGCAATAGGCGATCTATGATTTTTGTCAAGAGATCATATATGATTTTTGGCATAAGCTTTTATTCACAGAGGAAACATATTCTGGCAAACCTCCCCATATGCTGTATTTATTTGCATGAAGAGAAGTTTGTGGCATCATGCCATAATTTCAGGAATCAGTTTTATTATGGCAATAATCTTTTTCCTCTCTGTAAACTCTTTTCATTTTGTAAACCATGTTCCTTTGGGAGAGATTACTCTTGTAACCATAATGTAGAATTGCAGTTATTGGCAGCTGCTACAAATAATTATAATCAGTTCTTGTCCCATAAGACATGATCCCAACATCCCAAACCAATCAGGGCATAGGGATATACTTTTGAAACCATACCTAAAACTGATCTATAATCTTAGATCAAAAATCATCTACTCTGGGATAAATCCAGAAAGCAAAATGTCTTTCAGTTTGATGTCTTCATTTCCAGTTCTTGAGAGGGTTTTTTTTTTAATTAGCTATAATAAAAATACATCAAAATATAGGGGAAATCTCTTGAGTATTTATCTGATCATGAGATTCTACATCATCTGCCTTTCTGTTTCAAACTTATTGGGAGCCATGTTGGCAGCAAAAGAGGAAGTAATTGGTGAGTAGAAGCAGGACACTTGATCTTTCTAAATTAACTGCCCTTGTTAATTTTTATCTCTTTCACCTGCAGAACTTTTACTGGAGATCTGCAAGAAAAGCTGGAAGGAGAGGAATGAACTTTGAAGACATTTGAACCAGTAATGGTTTCCTCTTATCTTTGCTACTGGTTCAGAACCAGGAGCACACACATGCACTTGCTTTCTTCACTCGCACATGGCACTTCTGCACATGTGCAGAACCTTCTGCGCATGCACAGAGCATCCATGATGATGTCTGGACAGGTGGGGGGAGCCCAAACCTGGGTGAACCGGCAGAATATCACCTCTGATTTCAACAGAAGAATCAATAGGGACAAACTGAAAGAAATTAAATCCCAGGGATTTGGGCTAGTCTCAGTGGTGGAATACGACCAGTACCAGTGCCTGCTGGGAGCACCAGCTCCTGTTCTGGTATAGTGCTCTGGAGGGCCCACCCATCCTCCTTACCTGTATTTGAACCAATCGGGGTTTACGCGCACGCAGTGTATGGTGCCTACACAATGCTCCGCTGAGCAGCTGGAGCGTTGTGGGTGGTAAGTACGGATGCGCGCATGCGTGTGGTGGACTCCCGGCCCCGTTGCACCATACCGGTTGCACCGAGTTTCAGAACCCACCACTGGCTAGTCTGTAAGGACAAACAATACCTTGGCAGGAGGCAAGGATAGACAATTTATGTACAATTGCTAAAAGCCCTAAATTGACCGGCCTATGGAGTCCATGTTACTCAGGTTGAAAAAGTCTTGTCTTACATCATTTGTTTTCTATTTCAGTTTTTTTTCTTTTTCTAAATGGTCTTCACAAATAGAAACGTGAAGTATGTACCTTCTAGATGTTTTGAAAAAATCTCAATTGTCCCCATCACCATGCTTCCAGTGCTTGTAGGAATTATGATTTGTAGAAATTAAATTTAGCATTCCATCTGCAGCATATGTGGGTATATCTTTAAATTTAAATGGGGTAATTAGTATTCCCTGGGGTCCTAGCTGCTAATTTTGTGCTAGTTTCTATTTTAAAAAAAGAGAAAAAGCAAAATCAAGTGAATAGAAAAACTTTTCTACAATAGTTTTTATTTTCCAAGATTATTTAGAGAAAACTATCACTGATAAACTGCCTTCCATCTTAATTGTAAATATATTTGCTAAAAATTGATGCAGTCATTACAAACTGTTAAAATCTACCTTCCTGCTAAAATACTTTATCCACTTTGCTCAATTTAACCTTTCTAATCATATATCCTCCATGTGTAAACCCTAAAAGGAGCCTTGGGGAAGCAGGCTAAAGACTCATCTAGTCCACATCTGTCTCATACAGAAGCCAGTGTGACATGTTTGAGAAGCTTACTTACATGGCAAAGTGGGTCACTATTTCAGCTGGAATTTAAAGTGTAGTGCCTGTGATACAGGGACTGGTATATGCTGTCAATTGGGTCTGTACCACATTAATCTGCATCTCATAATCTTTAGCCAGCACATCCACATATATTATTGAATAAGCTTTCTAGAAATAAAGTAAGTTTCAAGCTCTTAATGATTACATGAGTAAACTCATGTTGTTATCTTGGTAATAACACAAATTTAATTTGCTGCCTCCTCTTGGTGTTTTTTTTAATGCTTCATTTACTTTGCAAGTCTACTTTGAAACTTTTAGATTTTCTGGATGCTCCCATCCAAATATTAACCAGGTTTGACCTTGCTTAGCTTTTTTGACATCAACCAGTATCAGCTAAGTGCTGCTACCTGCTGTGATATCTAAAAAATGAGATGAGTTTGAAGTAAGATATATAAAAGCAAAATAGCTGCTAGCTTGTTTGTACCATTGTTTCCAGAAGAGATTTCTAAGAGGAGGGTAGAATAACTAGATACAATTTACACTGAACACATGCGCACATTGCGGGCGGGTTGCGAACTGGTAGTAAGATCAGCGGCCACCCACCCCTGCTTTGGCCATATTTGAGTATCAATTGTCAACATCCCATATCATTTGAAGATAGTAGCAAAACTTACAATAAATTGGTAGCTCTATTAACTGGGGCTGCAGCTATTTTTATTACCATATTTTTGTAATGTAAAATTTATTTTTAATTACTATATTTTTATTTGTTAGTAAGATGAACGTTTGCTGGGCAATATGCTCAATGTTTCAAAAAGAAAGAAAAAAATTGAAGAAGGATAAAACAAAGAGGAGCAGGAAGAAGATTTAAGACAGAAACATTTGGAACAAAAAGTTGGTCCTTTTGCCACTTGTTTTGAAAATAAAAATAAGCATATAAACATAATTTGTGAATGTTTCTCAAGTCGTGTCTTGAGAAAATGTAACACATATATATGGGGAAGGCTGTTCAAAGCATTAATAACCCAAAGGAACAAAAATACAACTTTAGTGGTCCCATTGCAGTCTGATGGGATGGAAGAGTTTGATCTCAGTGCCCCAAAATATAATTCTTATTTCATCCTTGGAGCACTGTAATTGCCAAGAGTCACTGGGAGTTGGGCAACATATACATTTAATTAATTAATACTACTACAGTAATAAAAAATAATTAGGCTTCGTATGAAGGGCTTCTTTAGTAAAGCTCCGATGCCAAAGTTTCTTTTTAATTCTGCCTTTTTAAATATATAAAAGAAGGCAGGGAACACACCTAGTACTCCTTTTTCCTCCTATTTTCCCCACAACAATAACCCAGTGAGGCGAATGGGCTGAGAGAGAGTGACTGGCTCAAAGTCACCCAGTCAGCTTCTATGCTTAAAAATGGCTTCTTTGCTCATTTCCTGCCCCCAAATCTGATCTGGAAGATTTTTGAACTTCAACTAACATTGAAAGGTGCTCGGTCATTCTGTCAGTCTCTGTCTTGCTGCTTGCTTTTCGGCTGCCATTGAAACGGGGAGGGAGGGCATGGTATTTGGGTGTGAGAAATAATCTGTACAGGAAGATTGTTAATTGGAAGTTGTTTCTTACCATCTACTGCGCATGTGGCAAGGAGAGGAGTTTCCCGTCAAGGCCAACTGTCCAGCCTACCAACCTGATGATGATTTTTGAAGATGTCTCCCACCTGACAGCTGTGGAGATATGGGATTGTACTATGGACTGGGGTTACCAAGGGGAGGGGAATGGGTCATGTATTGATATTTATTGCTTGCGCACGCTTTTGCTCAGATCCAGCTTTGCTTAGCTTCTATTTACTTATAATCAGTAAAAGTACTCTTAATTCTGCAAAATGGAGTTGAGTGGTTTCTTTCTTGGTTATTAAGTGAAGCAGCCCTGAAATTAAGATGGATCTCATCTCGTACCCATCCACGGAGCTGACACTTTCCGAGGGGGGTGCACCCAAAACCTGAAGGATGTCCCACCAAGGCAGCGATCAAGAAGAAGAGATGGGAGCAGCTGCATCCGCCTGCCCTTTGGAGACGGAGCGAATGGCTGACCTGCACTTGGAAGAACGATCTGTTTGACCCAGATGGACTTGGGGAGTGGGATGGAAAGAGGACCCTGAAGAACCTCTGACTGGAATTGCTATGAGGAGACCCAGACAACCAATGGCTGACTGGCGGGACCCTGAGGAGGAGAACCTTATGATGTCCCAAGCGATGAAACTCTTTGAAGGGGCGTGGGAGAGGCACCGAGCCCATGAGAGTGGTCTGGAGAGAGAAGCCGATACCCAGGAACCAGAAGGGAAGTATACAGAAACCTTGTTTGATCCGAGAGAGACTGGAGGGGGAGCTGAACAAGATGACCCAGCGCTGACTCCAATCACAGCAGCTAGAAACATTCCAAGAGGAGGGGCCCCTCCCTGCAGACGCCAGATGGCTAAAGTTCCCCCATTAAGTGTAAAATATGAGGGAGAACCAAAGGATTTAGGGTTCTTCATTGTTCAAGTATGGAATTATATGCAAAGGTATGGTGATGAACTGGTTACTGATGAAGCAAAGGTAAGAGTTATTATGATGGCTTTGGAAAATAAAGCGGCGGCATGGATGGTGGGCTTGCATAATGCTGATTCCCCCCTACTGAGAGACTATTATGGATTTATGGCTGCTTTGAGAAAATGTTTTGATGATCCCTCACAGAGCGTAAAGCAAGAATTAAGTTTAAAACTCTTACCCAGGGGAAACGGCTAGTAGCTGATTATATACAAGAATTTCGTGAGCTATCAGCTTTTATGAGGAGTTGGTCTGAAGAAGCGTTGTTAGGCCATTTCACTGATGGGTTAAACAAAGAGATTTACCAGCACTGCGTGAACCGGAGCCCCCCCGTAGACTGCAACCCTGGTATGAAGTGGCTGCTGATGTGGAAATTGACCTGGCCAGGCTGAATTACCAGGAGGAGAGTGAGAACGAAAAATCCCCGCCTGCCACACACACCCCAGGAGCCCCGAAAGGAGGGAAAAGTGGATCTGCAAGCAAACCAAAACCCTTCATGTGTTTCTGCTGTGGGAAGGAGGGGCATCGCGCCGTTAATTGCCGCATCAAGATGACCCAAAAGTTTCCCCCTCGGAGAGAGAAAAGACTAGAAAAACCTCCCAGCAAGAGAAAAGAACCTGCTGTGAAGGGGGAGGAACCCTCTCAGTGTTTACGCCCTAGTGAGAGGGGAGAGGATTCCCCTAGCTCTTCAGAAGAGACTGAAACCAAATCTGATGATGAGTAAGTAAGTTCTGGTAAGTTCCCGATCGGGACCCATGACTATTCCAGTTGAGCTAAGAGTGCCCTCTTCGGGAGCACAAGAGAAAATGCTGGCTCTTTTAGATTCCTGATGCACATGATGCATTATTAGCCCAGGAATAGTAGAAAAACTGGGATTGAAGCTTAAAATTTTAAAAGTTCCAATCGCTTTTTGCCAGCTGCTTGGTTCCATTGCGGGAGGGAGCCCTGCTCATTTTGTAACTGAGCCTATTGATATGTGGATGGGAACCCACCAAGAGACGATGTTTTATTGTAGCCCCAGGAATGGACCGGCCCCTTATATTGGGATTACCCTGGCTGTGTAAATGGAACCCGCGCATAAATTGGAGAAAGGGTTGGTTGTGCATCCAGTCTGCTACACCCCCTGAGAAGGAAGGAGGGGTTCCAGAACCAAATAAGACAGACCCCAACCTGGCAGCCAGAGGGCAAGAAAAGATTGAGGGGGAGGAAAAAATCCCGAGAGAGTACTGGGACCTGAAAGATGTTTTCAGTGAGAAGTCTTCTGATAAATTACCCTCACACAGGGCCACCGACTGCAGCATTGATATTCTCCCTGGGGTGAAACTCCCTAAACCTCAGATTTATTCAATGACCCCTAGAGAAATGGACGAATTGAGAAAATTCATTGACAAAAATTTGGAAAGGGGATTCATTGAACCCGTTAGGTCCCGAGTTGCTGCTCCAGTCTTATTCAGAGAAAAGAAAGATGGCTCCTTTCATTCGTGTGTAAATTTTAAGAACTGAACATGGTATGTGTCCAGAATCTCTACCCATTACCGTTAATGAAGGACATGTTGGCCCAGCTGGGTAAAGGAAAAGTTTTCACAAAGTTAGATCTACGAGAAGCCTATTACCGGGTCAGAATTAAAGAAGGGGATGAGTGGAAAACTGCATTCAACTGCCCTCTTGGTTGTTTTCAATTCCGCGTTATGCCATTTGGACTACAGGGGACGCCAGCTGTTTTCATGCAGTTAATTAATGAGGTTTTGCATGACCACCTTTACAAAGGCGTGATGGTCTATCTTGATGATATCCTTATTTACACGTGAGGAACACATGAAACTAGTTCGTTTAGTGCTGAGAAAACTTCGGGCAGCAGAACTGTATGCTAAATTGTCTAAATGCGAATTTCATCAGGAGAAGGTGGATTACCTGGGATATTGCATCTCCCATGAGGGGATAGAGATGGACCCAGCAAAGGTCCAAGCAGTCACCGAATGGGCGGCACCCGCAAACAGTTGCAAAGTTTCTTAGGTTTTGCTAATTTCTATCGTCAATTTATTCCTTCATTTGCCAGAATTGTCCTACCGATTATGAACCTCCTAAAATCAAAGGGGGAGACCAAACCTAGACCGGGTAAACCCTTGAACTGGACTATGGAATGTCAAGCTGCGTTCAAAAAATTAAAACGACTTTTTGCAGCTGAACCAGTTTTGAAACACCCGGACATGGATGCACCATTTGTGGTCCAAGCAGATGCTAGTGATGTTGCAGTGGGGGCGGTGTTGCTTCAGGCAAATGCTGATGGAAAGTTACAACCCTGTGCTTACACCTCTCGGAAGCTAACCGAGACTGAGAGGCGATGGGCTATATGGGAAAAAGAGGCTTTTGCAATCAGGTGGGCCTTGATGACCTGGCGTCATTTTTTGGAGGAGGCTAAACACCCTTTTGAGGTGTGGACTGATCACAAAAATTTAGAGGCATTAAAGACCCCCTGGAAATTATCACCCAAACAAATGAGATGGGCACAACACTTCAATAGATTCAATTTCACTTTGAAGTATATCCCAGGAGGGAAGAACTTTATGGCTGATGCCTTGTCCAGACTTCCTCAATATGACAGCCAAGGTGGTGCAGTGGTTAGGGTGCAGTACTGCAGGCCACTTCAGCTGACTGTTATCTGCAGTTCAGCGGTTCAAATCTCACCGGCTCAAGGTTGACTCAGCCTTCCATCCTTCTGAGGTGGGTGAAATGAGGACCCAGACTGTTGACTCTGTAAACCGCTTAGAGAGGGCTGAAAGCCCTATGAAGCGGTATATAAGTCTAACTGCTATTGCTATTGCTATTTCTATTGCTATAACAGCTCAAAGCTTAGTGTTGTCCACTCAGTCACCCCAACGAAAAGCCTCGCTGCTCCGGTCATCACCAGAAGCCAGACCAGTTCCAATTTGGAAGTCACAAAGGACCTCATTGCAAAATTCAAGGAGGCCCTTGAAACTGATGAATGGTTTCACCAACATACCGATGAGTGCACCATGAAAAATGGCCTGGCTTGGATTGGGGCTAAATTGTATGTTCCCGCAAATATTAGGAGTCTGGTTCTTCAATGTGCCCACGACTCACACATGGCTGGGCGTTTTGGTTTTGTAAAAACCCTGCATCTCATTAAAAGACAATTTTGGTGGCCCTCATTAAAGAAGGACATTGAATCTTATGTAGCCAGCTGCCCCATATGTGCTATGGTGAAGCGGCCACTGGGGAAACCCCAGGGATTGCTCCAAGGGGTGGCCCGTCCTGAGGCACCGTGGAAGGAAATATCTAAGGACTTCATTATTGAATTACCGGAAAGACAAGGAAATACAGTAATTTGGGTCGTTACCGACTTGTTTTCCAAACAGGTTCATTTATTCCTTGTTCCAAGATCCCATCCACTAAATCCTTAGCTAAGTTGTTCATTACACATGTATATCGTCTACATGCAGTGCCGGACCGCATCATCTCTGATAGAGGGGTCCAATTTACCTCCTTACTTTGGAAGGAGTTTTTGAAGTTGATAGGCTCCGCCCAGGGCCTAAGCTCCACCCACCACCCTCAGACTAATGGGGCTTGTGAGAGGACTAATTTTGTTCTGGAGCAGTACCTCTGATGTTTCATCAATTACCAGCAGGATAATTAGGTGGAATTGTTGCCTCATGCTGAGGTGGCGTATAACAATTCAGTACACAGCAGCACGGGGTTTACCCCCTTCAAAATAGTGTTCGGACATGATTTTGTGCCTATTCCCAAGGTGCCTCGAGAAAAACCACAAGTGCTGTCTCTTTCTGAGTGGAGTGACCAACTCCGAGAGATGTGGCCCTTGGCATACCGAGTGCTGGATGCGGCTCATTGGGCCCATAAAAGAAAAGCAGATAAAAAGAGAATGAAGCCGAGGGATTATAAAGTTGGTGATCGTGTATATTTATCCACCAAGTTTCTCCAGACCTCACAAAAGTCTAAGAAATTGGGTCCCAAGTATGTTGGCCCGTTCCCGATTGTCAAAGTCATAAACTCTGTGTCCGTACGTCTGGAGTTGCGTAAATATCTCAACCGTGTGTACCCAGTGTTTCATGTCAATCTTCTGAAACCGGAACGTATTTCTCCATTGCGTGCCCCTTTGACAGCTCCATCGGCCCCTCTTCTGATTGAGGGAGAGCAGCATTTTGAGGTTGAAGAAATTTTGGACTCTAGGAAACATAGAAACCGTGTTCAGTATCTTGTTTCATGGAAACATTTTCCTCCCTCGCATGCTGAATGGGTCGATAAGTCCCATGTGCGGGCTCCTCGGCTCCTACGTGACTTCTACTCTACCTACCCCGACAAGCCTTGACCTCATTTGATTTCTCCTTTTCCCCTTCCCTCTTCTTTTGTGTTATGTTGTTTGTCTGCTTGTCTGTGTTCTTTCGTTTCTGCAGGGATGATGTCCTTTTTCCTGGAGGAGGGCCGGATGTCAGCCTCTGTTTTGCTTGCTTTTTGGCTGCCATTGAAACGGGGAGGGAGGGCATGGTATTTGGGTGTGGGAAATAATCTGTACAGGAGGATTGTTAATTGGAAGTTGTTTCTTACCATCTACTGCGCATGTGGCAAGGAGAGGAGTTTCCCGCCAAGCCCAACTGTCCGGCATACCAACCTGATGATGATTTTTGAAGATGTCTCCCATCTGACAGCTGTGGAGCTATGGGATTGGACTATGGACTGGGGTTACCAAGGGGAGGGGAATGGGTCATGTATTGATAACTATTGCTTGCGCGCGCTTTTGTTCAGATCCAGCTTTGCTTAGCTTCTATTTACTTATAATCAGTAAAAGTACTCTTAATTCTGCAAAGTGGAGTAGAGTGGCTTCTTTCTTGTTATTAAGTGAAGCAGCCCTGGCATTTTCTGACTATGTCTCCATTCTATGGACAGATGGCTAGCATTGGATCTAAGCCATGGTTATTCTTTTATGACTGCTGGATGTTGTGCTTCTAGACAAGGGATAGAATATATTTGATCCTCCAATTAAGGCTGAACTACACAACTCTTAGCATCCATTACTATTGACCATAGTGGCTAGGGACAATGGGGACATGAAATCAACCCTTTTTTCCTGCTTCTCCCCAAACATAAACTCTGTTGTTGTTGCATGGTATGTACATAGGGCCTCTCCTTCTCCTAGGCTAATTAGTACTTGGAGTTACAGAATCCTTTCCTGGTTGTAGCTGTACCATTTAATCCTTTGTCACTTACATAACTAAAATAGATCCCAGCAGTGTCACTTGCTGATGTTTCACTGTTACAATTCTCATTCGTGTATTTTAAATTATGCTCTTATGAGCCAGAAAATAAGTGAAATCGTGAAGCTGCTCTCATAGAATAGATGCTTTTCATGTGTTAAATCTTCCTAGATCACATTGCCAGTGATAAAGCATTCTGGTTTGATTAAGGAAGGAGTAACATTTTTGGATGTTACTAATATTTTCACAGATATGCACCCCGATTAAATCAATGTAATTTACACCAATGTAATTATGCCTACAACTGATTTTTAGTGCAACTTTTCATTAGGAAAGTATGTACTTTCATATTTGGCATTTGATTCTTTTTTTAAAAAAGAGAGAAGTGCTTTGCTAGTTAGCCAAAGGATGTGGATTATTCTGACTTGCTTGATTAAAAAAGGCATTGAATCAAAATGAAAGTCTATTCAATCAGCTAGACACCATGCTTTCTATTCAAATTGCCAAAAGCACAATTTTGCTGTTAATTCCCTCATAGTCTGTGGACAGCCATACAAGGTGAGAAAGGATCAGCCAGGAGTTCATGCAAGATATCTAAGTGTGTGTGTGAGAGAGAGAGAGAGGGGGGGACTTTTGCTTCTCTGCTTACACTGAAGTAGATCCTATTAATTGCAGGAGGATCTTGTCTGTTTTAACAGGTTTAAAATCTGGGAGGTAGAATACTTTATTCTTAATGGAATGTGCTAAATTTGCCTTTATGGCAAAAAGGAGAAACCTGAGGCAATGAGACTTTCTGGCAATCCTACCATGCAGCTTCTTAAATGATTATCTAAAGCTTCTCCCCTTTTTCTAATTCAGCCTAATTTCTACAAAGTGTCACAGCCCAGTGAACCACTGAAAGTGAACCAGTTCACTGAACTGAACTGGATGGAACAGATGGAATTCCACCCTTACTCTGCTTGAGAGACTCTATGAACAATGCAAAGTCTTTTAAAACCTCTCCCTCTGAGCCTGCTACTTAGAACAAATACTTAGTTTGGTCTGAAGTCATAAAGCCAGCACAACAAAAAATCTTTAAATATTATAAAAGTTAGCTTGGAAACAGTAAACCAACTAAATTTTTTACCTTCTTTTAGCATTTCTCTCTTGCCCCCCCCCACCAGGAAGGGAATAGTGAAAGCCAGGCAACAAGGCTGTAGGATGCTTTTATCTTCTACTTTTATTTCAATAGTACCATCTAATCCAGTTTTCCAGACATTTCTATTTAAATATACATAGACACACACTTACACACCGTGTGTGCGCATATGTGTGTGTTTCTGTGAACAGATATTTCCATTTCTGCAGTATGGAAATCTAGTGAGAAATGTGGCTTCAGCATTGAGGCTACTTTGGTGACTGCTTCTTTAAACTCTCTCCCCCTCATTCTGTGCATAATAAATGCATAATACTGTACAGGTATGCATGGTCTTGCTTCTCTTCTCCCCCCTCCAACTCCTCCAACCAAGAACACACATTTTCCAACCTGTTTGTGAGTTAAGCTTCATGGAAATTTGGATCGTTATCATGAGGCTGTAATTTCTACAGGGTTTCATGAGTCTGTGGGCAAAATGAAAGCCAGCTCCTCCAACCTTTTTTTACAGGAAAGCCCACTAAGGAGTGTGCAAGCTCCAACAGGCCATATAAATTGGTTGTGCAGCATCTCTACAGATAAACGACTTGGCTGGAAGGTTGGAACAAGTTGGAAGGAGGAAAAACCTTTAACCAGCCTCTAAGGTTTTCAGGGAGTGGTGTCATAAATCTCATATCAAGGTTTAATTTTTGATAAATAAATGTTTGCACATCCGCTCACAGCAGCTGCAATACAATGTTATACCCAGCCCGAAGCTGCTGTTATCATTGCATAGATCTCCCTCAGGAACTAACTAATATTTTGTTAGTTTGTTTTGCTTGGCTGGTTCTGTAAAACAGCATGGACCTTGCCAGAAGGCTGTGAAATTCTAAAGTTACTTTCTTCCATTCCTCTATTCAAAGTATGCATGGTATTCCCTCTGATGCCATCACACAAAGTCCTTAATGGAACCGAGAAGATTGAGCTTTGGGCAGAGGTATATAACTTTAGACACAACAGTCACATGTCATTTTTAATATAATAGAAGAGGGAAAGTACTATGACTGTACTTCTATCACGTTAAATCATACATCATCATCATCATCATCAAATCATCATCATCATCAAATCATCATCATCATCATCATCATCATCATCATCATCATCATTATTATTGTATTGACATGGTATAGTAATCGTGTTAATTTAATTTTAATAAATCAAATTTAACTTTAATCCTAATCCCAGCCACTTCTTCCTCTTGGCTCTGTTTACTTTTTGAGATGTAGCACTTGGTATAATCTCTAAAGGTCAAAGGTGTAGCTTTACCAGAAAAATAAATGAACTAGTATAAGATTTGGAATAACAGATAATATACGAAGGCATCCTTACAGGGAAGTCAAAAATGTTAGTCACACCCATGTAATTGAAGTCCCCCCCCTCTTTAACAGTATTCTATCATTTGACCCATCATATAAAGGCTTTTGATTCTATGCACTGACCAGAGCTTAAGAAGCAAAAATTATTTCTAATTATTTCAAAAGATAGCACTACCGCACAAAACACAACTTCAGCTGAGCAAACTAGAAACAATGGAAATTAGAATGTATTAGAAACAAACTTGATCCATCACTGGTTCAATTCTGATAGATTTGTGTGTATAAACCAATTGTTTTGTTGTGGGTATTGTTACTCTGTAAAATTTTTAACATGGAGAGTATTCCAAAGCAGTGATTTCATACCTCACACATAAAATCTGAAAAGTAGTTTCAAGCTTATATACATCAAGTGAGTCTGATTGTATTGTACAATTTGGCTTTAAACTACTCATGTCTAGTTAATAAAAAAAGTTATATGAAATATGAAAGTTTGATCATTTCTACAATACAGGTGTGTGTGCCAAGACAAATGGTTGTTCCTGATGAACACACCTTCCCTCCAGCCTCTGGTTAAATCACCTCGAGCCAAGTGTTCCTTGTGAGGAGGGCAAAGCTCTTTGCGAACAGCTTCGCAGATCTCCTCTGAGCTTCCCTCCACTCCACTCTCTGTGCCCCATTCTCTTATCATGTGGGGGATGCAGCTATTCCTCGTCAGAGGGGATCTGTTGTCTCTCATTACCACTGCCACTGCATGTCTGCAACCAAACCTCCCCTGTGTTCATAAGGGGAGGCAGTTCTGTGTCCAGTTAACCACTTCCTGTAATGCCAGAGGGACTTGGGGCAGCATCGTCTTCAGCCACTGAACTCTCCAGATGTTCCAGAAGAGATGTGCCATCCCTGTCAGATCGTGCCAGTTCTGACTTCTCCTCCTCTAAACCGGGCTCCAATAGGGCCATAATAAATGTATTGTGAAACCGAACCAGAAGCTATGTAATTGCAGCAGACAATTAACACCATCTAGACAAAGGTGCTAAGATTAAAGAACAGCTGACACACCAGATCCATTTTTCATTTATTTCTGTGCCATTTCCCCCTTTGTTTTACTTTCATAAATATAATGAGAACAACAGAGCCAAGGAAAGAAACATTAATCTTTCCTCCATACTGTTCTTCTAAAACTGGGATTAACAATGAAAACAATGATTTTTTTTTTAGGTTATGCAACGCATTTGAAAAGAAATGCTTTATAAAACAGGTTATCAGGATCAAAGCTGCTTGGGATCTCTGGATCTGGTGCGATTACATTTAGAGGCTTCCCCCAGTTCTCTGCAAACAGGTACAGACTGTGCTCAAATGGGCTTACAGTCTGACACAACCTTTGAAGCAGCTGAAGGGCATGACTATTTTATTGTTATGGAGAGAGGTGCTTTGCCTGCACTGATATGGCTTTGGGAAACAATTTTTCAAATGACTTCCATACTAGGGAGTTGATAACACAGTATCTTTCAGATAACAACAGTGGTGGGATACGATCGGTACGCCCCGGTACAGGTGTACTGGTGCCTGCTGGGAGCACCAGGTACCGTTCCAGTACGGTGCTCCGGAGGGCCCACCCACCCACCATCCGTACCTGTATTTGAGCCGATCGGGGCTTCCGTGCATGGAGTGTACGGCGCTTGCATGACGCTCCGGCGAGCAGCTGGAGCGTCACGAAGCATCGCGGGTGGTAAGTAGGCACATACACACTGTGTGCATGCTGCGCACATGCATGTGGTGGATGCCCGGCCCCATTGCACCGTAATGGTTGCAATGGGCTCTGTAACCCACCACTGGATAACAAGTAAATTAATTTGAAGAATGAAACTAGGTCAAAATTAAGACTAGCTTCTGATCCCAAGGCTGAATATTCTGCAATGGCTCTTTTTCCCACAAACAGCCATGTCTATAGGGTGCAATGGGGGAGAGAAAGACATGGTGGCTGAGACTATGCAATTAAATCCCTGCCCCTTATTTTATGTGCATCAAATGTTTGAAAAGTATGAGATTCAGTCATCTGGCTACAACTGCCATCTTGACTTTTCTGACACACCTGTTTCAATCTTCCATGAAATCAAGCTACTGTATGAATGAGGTAAAATGAGGTCTCTAATTGAAAAGTGCAAATGAAAAGCCAGCTAAATATGCCTTAGTGGGCAGGGTGTGATTTTGTGCCGATCGTCCTTAAGTTATAACACTTGACGGCAAGGCCTTTTTTGATTGAATTATAGCAAAAGGGGGAAAAAGGTATGTACTATCTGTCAATCAATATGCATCTCATAATTTTCGGTGTCTTGAGTGTTTATATTATAAAACAGAGTATATTCCCTTATTTTAGAAAGACTTATAAATGCAAATCAAAAAGACCTCTGATCTTTAGCTGGGATAAAGATTTTAATTCCAGGTAATTAAGCATCTACTATAAAGGCGGCTTTGGTATTGTCGGCATTGCAATCCAGCAGGGGAAGATCGAATCCTGTTGTCCACCCATTCTTATAATAAATGAAATCGCAATAATTGTACTGCTTCTTAAATATTAGAGGTTTGGGGGCCCTTCGAATGCAACATTTGGTGTTCACAGGATGATTCTTCAAACACATATACATGGAAACATTATATCAGAATTAACAGTCCATGTAATTTTTCTAGGGATGAAGCTATAATTAGACCCTGTCAGAAATCTATGTACATTATGTCAGCATTGGCCCTTCCTTATCCAACAGATTATTGATGTAACTCTTGGGGATATTTCAGAGTGGAATTCTGATTCTAAGGCTAACGATCTTCATTAAGGGATTTTTAAAGTCTCTCTCTCTCTGTGTGTGTGTGTGTGTGTGTGTGTGTGTGTGTGTGTGTGTGTGTAATACCAAACATTTCATGAATTGTAGGGAAAGTCTGGAGCTGAATTTGACTACTGAAGCCATTAGCAGTTCAGAGAAAAACTGAGAGGAAGGCTGTAGAAACATAAACATACACAGGACAGAATTTTCCTCCTAATACTCAGCAGTGCATTTCAAGCCTGCCAGCTAGACAACACATTCCTGAGGGGGTATGATCTACTGGTTAGTGAAGCATACTTAGCATCCTCCAGCCGCCCCATTTTCTGGCTAGGGAACATGCTGGAGTTGGCAACAAGCACCAGCTAAGGGTACACAACTAACCCCCTCCTGAAGCTGTAACAAGCTGCTGCTTTCTCCATTAACCCTTTTCCATCTACCGAGGACTTGCTTTGACACCAGAACCTGCATCTCATTTATCTCCTTCCCTTTTTTCCCTGGCACACATGAGATGGGAGGATTCAGATAATTCAACCAAAATATGGTAAATATTTTACACTAAAGACTTACTGTGCTCCTCTGGGAAGAGATATCAGATGGCCCCCATGATTGCTTCACTACAGACAAGGTTTTGCAGGGTAGCTGCAGAGAGGGAAAAACTTTGATATCTCGGCTGGTGCATAAAGAATAAGGTTCTGTTTTTAAACAAACTCTTATTCTACAAAAGCACAGTGAACTCTAAAAACTGATTCACACCAAGCCATGGTATGTTTAACTATCTTCTTTTCAATAAACCACAATCATACAACACATGAAACCAAGCATTATAGCTTAGCATAATGTATAAACCCAACTTAAATTTGTTCATCTGAAATTTCCTTAATTCAGGATGAATCTTTTTTTGGCAAAATGTGTTAAGGTGTGAGATTAGGACGGGGGGGGGGCATATTCAAGTCCACCTAAACGTTGCCCATGGAAACTCACTGGGGGCTTTGGGGCCTCTCTTTGTCAGCCCAACATGCCTGAGAAGATGCTTATTGTGGGAAAACTTTCAAGAATCAGTTCTGTATCTGCTGCTTTGAGTTCCTGGAGGAAAGGCAAGGTATAAATATCTAGTGATTAAATAAAGTGAAAACAAACATAAAGAAAATGACCACAGAGTAATAAGAGGTAAGAATTGAGAGTTAAGAGTTAAGTATTCACATTTTCTATTATGGACTAGAGTCAGGCTATCCTTCACTCTCATTTTCATAGGAAAGTGATAAAGATGTGATAAAATAAGTCCTGGGATAAGAACTGAATATATTTGTGGCATCTGAAATTATAATAATAATGAATGCAGCAGAATGAGGTTTTAAATTAACATAATAAAGAGATAACTTGTTTAGAAAATAAGAAAAACAGTAGAAAAACATACTCGGTTTACCAGATTTGGACTTCGCAATCTGGCTGCTTCTTGGCGCAGCAAAGCTGTACAGAAAACTCTCATTGTTTGCTGACATCTAACAGCCGTTCAGATTTTTGAAGACCAAATCTGGTAGCCTTAACCTACTCTGAAATATTTGTACTTGGAGTAATAATTAAATTTATAAAAGTTATAGAATTATACAGCCAGTTGGTGTATAATTAAGACATTAGGCCAGAAACCGAGAGACTTTTAGGAATGAAGCCAACTGAGTGATCTTGGGCCAGTTACTTTCGCTCAGCCCTAAAAAGAATGCAGTGGCAAACCATTTTTGAAAACCTTGCCAAGAAAATTGCAGAGACCTACTGAGGTAGTTGCCAGGAATCAAAAACTGACTTGGACTCAACGACAACAACAAAAGAGTTTTAACCATAACTTTTTTTTTTCTGTTGGTGCTTAATGACAATAAAAGTTGAAAACAGTCCTAAAGGAATAAAAAATAGCTGTGTTAGCCATCTTCGATTCCTGCCTTATTTTTCCTTTTTCCTGACTATGTGCCCAGCATGATGAGACAGGATCAGGCTTCTCTAGGAGGAAAACACTCTATGTAATGGGTATCAAACTTGGTGTGTCACGTTGCCGTCATGTGATGTTTCACAATGTTTTTCCCATTCGTGGAGCTGATGTGGGCATGACCTGTGCATGACACATCTGGCCCACGGGCCACCAGTTTGACACCCCTGTTCTATGCATGAAGTCTGCCTATTCCTATTCTACCCTTTCCTTATTTCCTTCAGCAGAGGTACAGAAATGTTAACATATTAAAAAGAGCTTCTGAAGAGAAGAAAGGAGCTGCTGTGGGTTATCTTTGGACTGTGAGGCAACATTTTCTGGAGAAAGTATGGAGCTGTTACCTGACCAATGGGTAACCAGAATCAGCCCTAGGAGAGAATTGTTAAGGTTTTAGCTGTTACAATGCAGTGGGCAGAAGTCAAAATAAAACGGAAGTCCCCATTCAATCGATTTGTGTGATGGACATATACGACACAGATCAGTATATTGATTCCTTTTCAGAAGATCTGATGATCTGAAGGAAGTTTCTAGCTTTATCCAGTCCAGCCAAAAGAAGATTCTGAATTTACTTCATCACCACATTAACCTCGGAAACTGAACACTATAAGCTGCTCTGAGTTTGTCATGGAGAAAGCTGCAAGTGCTTTAAAAAGTCTCAAACTAGTGCTATGTTTGCATTCCCACATGCATCTCTAATATACAGGGTAACATGGTTTTAGTTTTGATAGAAACATTATTTATAGATTGTTATTTGTTAATATTCTCATAATATTTTCCCATAATATTTTTAATTCATTTTGATTCTGCCACATTTATTTGTGTCTCGAGGGCATTTGTCCTTTGAATAACAAAGTTATTTTGATACCTGCATTTCATTTTCCTGGGACTACTGCTTTCACTTTCTTATTATTTCAACCTTGATTAAAGCTAAAGAGAATAGAAATGTCACAGGCTTTCTATTTTTAACTAATGCATACTTTTTCCTTTTTACAGCCCACAAACAGTTGTTTCCTATCAACTTGCTCCAACTCATTCCAGACAGTGCTGTACTTTGATAACCATTCAGATATAAATATTCTCAGAAGTGTTTCCAATCTGGTGATATTATGATAATATAGCCCTAAGGGTTTATTAGATCATGTTATTCATTTCACCTACTTTCATTTCCTTGGATGAAGTCCAGAATAGCCTCTAGTCCTGTTGATTGCTCTTCAAAGAGAAGAAATAGCCCAGTATTACATTTAGAAACATGCATCCCCTTTCTAATGACTGTATTGCTGCTATACCCATCAATGATAGGGTAATTGAAATTCCACTACAGTCACTGGCTCTCTGTCTCTTTACAAATTATTTTTCAGACCTATCTGTTTTTTTCTGCTTTCTTTTATTTTTCTTTTAATCTACCATTTTGTCCTAAGCCTTTCCCAATCCATGTAACAGTTTTATGCTAGTGCTGTTTCCTTGGTTTCCCTTTAGTGGTATTTTTGTGTTGACCTAACAGAAGAGCAAATTATGAATCTTGAGGAACTTCTTTCCCACCCATTCCTTAGGATGAGCATTTGCTGCATTCCATTATGAGTTGCAAAAAGTTTGGTTCGATTTATCCCCCTGAACTTCCTTGCTATTTTTTCACACCTGGCTCTCCTCAGTTTTTTTACTTCAACTTCTCTCCTACTTGTCAGTTCTCTTTCTGCCTAAATTCAGGAGAGCAAATCATACTCATAACCTTTAAGCCCTCTATCTATAGAACCCTGTTCCTCTCCGATAGATGAAGACTTCCCTTGTTCTTTTGATTTTGGAGAATGAGCTACCTAAGACATGCTATATTTCTAATATCATTATGCTTCATTTTGCCATTTTTAAATAGGTTATTAGCTTCAGAAAATACTTCCAAATAAATCAATGATTGATTCTGAGATAATGTTCAAAAAGAGATTAGTTGTGGCCTGAATAAATAAGACCTGTTGTTCTTTGAAAGACATTTTATTAGGTATACTTGTGAGGGCTCCTCGACATGTTTCTCCTCCCTCCATCATTTTAATGAAGAGATGCTTTGGTCTAAAAGGATCAGACCAAAACTGGGCATTCTAAGGAAATGGTTTCCATGTCAGTTCCAAAATGTCATTATATATTTCTCTTCAACTAGCAGTGCTGATTTTACTCCTGTATATCAGAGCAATATAACACACTTAGTACCATACTACATTTTCTCTAACTTGGTTTGATTCAAGATAGTTTTATTTTTAGAAATAGTATGTTCTAAAAGTAGCAGTATACAAATACTACTTGAGAACTGACTGGCCATGGCCATAGTATTTACCCAACAGATCATTTAGCTGAAGAAAAGAGTTTTCCAACCTATTTTAGAATTTAGTATTTTCAGCCAATTTCCTTTTCAGATTTTACATATTTTACTAGCTAAACAAACTATTAGGGAACTCTTAGTTCTTGGCAGCATTATGGGATCATATTTTCAGGCAAGTTACTCTTTTTGAACCATTTCTTTGATTTATAGGGCACATGCAGATTTTAGAAGGCCAGAAAGCCTTTTTATGTATAATTAGGCTGTCTTCCCTGAGTCATATTTGGAATGCCAACTTATTATAGAAACTCTGGCACACAGTGTTGGGGTCTTTTGATATCTTCAATTATTCAGGCAATTTATTTAAAAGCTTGAAATCATTTTCTTTTTTTCCTCAGGTACACTCTTAAGCAGCAATTTTCAATTTGATAGCTCCCCACTGTTTAATGTGTTCCTGTGTCCTACTTTATAGAGGACAGTTCTCTATTTGTAGGACTGCACAGCCCTAACCTAGTTTAAAGATGAGAAACCAGAATCGTGACTTTGAAATTGCCCAACCACATTTAGCATCTGGATAGCAGAACGAACAGAAGAGGTCATCTGGTTATTGTCTTCCCTATTATGCTGAAAGGTATTTCATTTTTTAATTATGGTAATTACATATAGATTTGAATCTATGCCTACACATTAGAATATGTAGTTCCCATTTGATGATGTTTTTCTTATTTAAAATAATGGCCATCATATCCTCATTATGAGGTTGTTTCACGGTGAATATTATTCTATCAGTCCATCCATCCATCTATCTATAGCATGTTGAATATTGTGGTTGACTCAGCCTTCCATCCTTCCGAGGTGGGTGAAATGAGGACCCAGACTGTTATTGGGGGCGATATGCTGACTCTGTAAACCGCTTAGAGAGGGCTGAAAGCCCTATGAAGCGGTATATGTCTAACTGCTATTGCTATTGCTATTGCTATTGGTTCAAGAATACTGCTAAAGAACAACAGCAGTTCAAAATAATTTAAATTAGCAATCATTCTTTCTCGATGTGCCTAAAGATTCCCTCTGTTTTGGTCCTATTTTTCTTTTCTGAGGCCAACTACATGTATTGGTAAGTTCACATGATACTTTAAGCAGATCTAGTATTATCTTTGAGTAAGATGCAGACAACGAAGTTAAAATGTATGCTGCTATCTAATTGTTTTCACATTCTGCAAAAGCCAGTAGGTTTGAGATGGCCTTTCACTTGGAGCAAAGCTAAGCCAATCATTTCAAAATAAAAGCCATGGTTTGTCCTCAACCACATAGGAGTTTTGCCCATGCTTTCATTTTGGCTTCAGATGGATTTTCAAACATTTGGACCAAACCTCTTGTGCCGTGTGTTTTTAAAGAAGGGCCCCCTGGTTTGAGCTGTCAATCTAGGTTGCAGTTAGCCTGGCTTGCGCATTTCACTGGCCTGACAGAAACTGCAGGACCTATAAAGCTATTTTCATTCATACTGTCAAAATGGTTGGTTGCTTAGAAATATCTCAGATGCAGCAGCATAAAGAAGAAAGTCCATAAATACCGTATATCAGCCTGTAGCCTAAATGAGCATGCTAGCTGAGTATTATGGAAACTATAGTCCAGCGCATCTGCAGATAGGATAGGTTTGAAAAAAAAACACATTTTTTTTCAGTTGGGATATAATATTTATGAATAATTATTTTATGGCAATAAAAATAACACAAGATACTTTCTCCTTAGAAAGAGGAAGTAAAGTATTGAAAAAATGCAAAGAAAGAGAAAAAAGAGAGAAAGAGAAAAAAGAGAGAAAGAGAAAAAGTTATAAAGAAACAGCATCCAATCATATTCTACAGTCTTTCTCTAAAGTTACCACCTAATTTCCTTCTTTCCATAGTCTAGCTAAAAGATTCCTTTATATGAAGACTTTAAAAAAAACAAAACCACCTTTCCTTAAAGTTTCCTGCCTGCTGATTAGGCCTGGTGTCTTGGCTCAATCCTGTTCTCACCCAATATTGCCTTCTCTAAAATTTAAGTACAGTTCCTGGCCTAGGACAGGATTAACAAGCAAACCATTTAGGCAGACTGTGCTCTAGAAACATAAATGAATTACTTTCCTCGCTTCTGAAGGAACAAGAACAATTGTAACAGTTCTTTATTTTTGCAAATGCTTTCCCAACTACATTGATATTGTACATAATCTTACATTTAGGAATTACCCATTCTGTGGTACAGTCTACTGTTTATTTCAGTGTCTGTCTTTGGCCCAGGGTTAAAACTATTGGAGGTCCAGATGACATCTGGCTTCTCCGCTCTAAGAGAATATTGGCTGCAGTGTTTATCAGTGCATTATTCATCAAACTGATGATGCAAAGTATAACATGCTGTCTGTAACTCAGCATACAAGTGGAAAAAAGTTGGCAGAAATGCCCAGTGTTCTGTGAGCAGCATGTAATCAATAGTCTGGGTGCTTGTTCACTTTATGTTGATGACTATTCCCTCTGGTATGCTTTTGTATATTTGGGGTGGATCACTGTCTTCCCAGCTGTGCTGCTTTTTAAGTCTGTTCTTGGTACCAGCTAAGATAGATAGAACAGAAGGGACAACTTTTTGTGCAGCGGGTGTCAAATCAACTTAGCTAGTTACACAAAGCATGACAATGAGAATCAGAAAAGAAACGAGGCAGGGTAGCATTTCCAGGACTGCAGATCTTTCTTTCTTTTAGCAAAACAAAGATCTGAAATACGCTCTTGATTAAATGGCCATGGTGACCCCCAGTCTTAATCTACGATGGCATGACTAGTGCTGCTGCTACAATTAATTTCAGTGGGACTCACTTTGTTTACTGCCTATCAATACAGTTTAGCCTTGAAATTATTACTGCTTAGACAAAACAACATGCATATGTTTAATGGCTGCGAACAATCCAATAAATGGGGAATATAGGATCTGAAACTAACATTTGCAAATTATGCATGCAGTTGGGCAAATCATGGATTGGGAGGGGAAGGGAAGGGAAAACAGCTGGAAGTTAGCTGAAGACTAAACATTTTTGGATGAAAGGTATCTTTGTGGGGATCTGATATGATAGAGTGGTTCTGCTATCAAATGATCAAGTAGAGTAAAGAAACTCTAGTGCTCTGTTCTCATATACAAAAGAAGCTATGATAAGATGAGAAGAAGATATGGAATGATTTCCTGGGATATTCCTTGCCTCAAAGAAGTGGGAAAAGCAGCAATAAATAGTTTACAAGAAGGTCAGCTATAATGCCTATTTCAAAAACTGTAATGCAGTCACATAAATTCAAACACTACATATTAGGGTTTGCAGGTAGTCCTTGACTTAGCAACCGTTCATTTAGTGATAGTTCAAAGTTACAACAGCACTTTAAAAAGTGTCTTATTGCCGTTTTTCGAAATTATGATCATTGCAGGATACTCATGGTCTTATGATCAAAATTTGGATGATTGGCAACTTGTTCATATGTATGCCGGTTGCAGTGTCCGGGGGTTATGTATTTACCTTTTGCGACCTTCTGGCAAGCAAAGTCAATGGGGAGGCCAGATTCATTTAATAATGATGTTATTAGCTTAACAATGATTCACTTAACAACTGTGGCAAGAAAGGTCATAAAATGGGGCAAAATTCACTTAACAACAACCATATTTTTGGAGTAAAAGATGCACCATTCCCCTCCAAAAAGAGGGTGAAAATGTGGGTGCATCTTTTACACTGAATACAGCATTTTTGGCCTCCTGAAACCATGTTCCCTTCACAAAAATGGCCGTGTATAGCCTTTAGGAGTCTTGTAGAGTGCTCCTGGGGGCTTGTTCTGAATAAGTAAGAAAAGCACATTATCATGAATCAGCATTCAGCTGTGAAATGGAAAAGTACCATCTTGACCTTCCTTTTATGTCCTAAGAGGGGTCTTTCATGAGACCTCTTATAGAAGATACTAACTCAGTCATTTCATTATTCAAAACATTTATATCCTACTGTTCCTTTAAAAACTCAAAAGCCTTGACCTATTCAAATACAAATACAAATCTTTATTCTGGTACAACTAGAAAGGAAAATGCATCAGTGGTTCTTGCTAAGTAAAGGTGCAGCTCTAAGCAGAAGGCAAACTCTGATGGCTTTCAGTGGGACAAACATCTAGAATTGCTTCCTTTCCCCCATATTTTCTGAAGCAGTTGTCAGGATGCATAGCTTTGTTTTCTATACTGATTTCCTAGAAGAAAAGCTAAAAAGTGCATACTAAATGAAAAATGATATAACTGTGAGGTTCCCCAAGATGCTTAAGTTCCAAAGCAAACAATATGGATCACATTCTTTCCCATAAAACTGGGAAATAGCCATTAAAGCAATCCCAGATGTTTTCCTTGTTCTAATGAATCAACTTTCTCTGAAAGCAAGCTCCATTAGAAAAATAAGGCCAAAAGTGGAAAGATTTTCTTTTCAGAGAAACTCTCCTGTTAAAATGTCATAGATTTGATGGATTCAAAGCTGAAGCCAAACTTGGGCCAATCTATTTGGCTCTCTAAGCAGTGCAGTAAATGGCACCTCCACTCATCCAATATCTAAAGTAGGTACTTTATTGGCACATGAAGCAGGCACTCCCATCAGCATCTTCCCCCAGTGCACAATAATGAATTAAATAACCTCCAATGTACTGACCTTTTTTTTTAAAGTAATCTTTATTAGTTATACATTTTTTTAAGAGTAAAACATACAAATACAAATACAATTTTAAACATACAACCCCCCTCCCCTCCCCCCCACGGTGACAGTCATTCACAGCCCAACTTTTTTCTTTCCTTCCTCATTGTTAGGTCTCTAAGCCACATCTTCTCATTACAAAATTCAGGGATCTATTACAATACCCATGTTCACTTTTAACTTTCCCCATTTTAAGTCCCTGCTGTTCTCCTTGTCGCCCACATATACCATAAGTTCCAGCTAAGGTAATGTTCCGTTTCTCCTTTGTCCCTCAGCCAACCTGTCATTCTGTCCATTTCTGCACATTCATAGATCTTTTTAATTATAGCATCTTCCGACGGTATGGTAGTGGATTTCCAAAATTGTGCATAAGTTATTCTTGCGGCCACAATTATATGTAGGCTCAAATGCCATATTGAACTGCTCATGTTTTCTGGTTTAATGCTTAGTAGAAGGTTCTTGGGTCTCCATTCCATGTTTGCCCCGGTAACCTCTTTTAGCCATTTTTTAATCCTTTTCCAGTATTTCATGGCCTCAGTACAGGACCACCAAATATGGTAGAATGTGCCATCCTTTCTTCCACATTTCCAACACAATGGAGATAACCCAGGGAACATCTTGGCTAACCTCGTTGGGGGGAAGTGCCACCTATAAACCATCTTGTATATGTTTTCTTTGAATGCTGTAGATATTGTAAGTTTAATGGTCTTACTCCATAGATCCCACCATTTGCCCATTTCAATCTCATAGCCAAAGTTTCTCTCCCATGCTATTAGAAGGCTTTTATCCATCTCTTCATTAGCATCTTGGCAGGTCAAAAATTGGTAAATCTTCGATAACATTTTCTTGTCTCCACCAAGCAAAATCTTATCTAGCCCCTGAGGGTTTGGGTAGATCCCAAACCGTACCTTATCGCTTTTAAACCTGTTTCTAACCTGTAAATATTCCCACCATTCCAGATTCCTGCCCTGCTGCTCTAATTCCATCTTTGTTTTCATGTTGCCATCTTCTGTCATGATGTCTTTATATGTTATGTTTCTTGTCCAATTAAATACACTGGGATGCGTTAAGGCCTCTAATGGTGCCAACCAGCACGGAACCCTAAGATAGTATTTTTTCCTCATCTTTTCCCAGACCCCCATCAAAATCTTCCGAATATAATGTCCCATGAAGTACCTATGGGGGGTGTCTCTTTCTTGCCAGAGGGAGGCATGCCATCCCTGAGGGAGGTCATGTCCCTCTATAGCCAATAGGTGCCTTCTACTCAACATCACCCAATCCTTCACCCATGTCATAATTGCTGCATTATAATATGCTTCCCAGTTGGGTACTCCGAAGCCTCCCAGTTCTCTACGTTTTTGCAATATTTGGGCTTTAATTCGTGCTTTCTTGCCTTGCCATATAAATCGAGCCACTATTGTCTCCAAAGATTTTTAAAAAAATTTGTCCAATTTAGTTGGTGCCGTTTGAAACAGAAACAAAAATTTTGGTAATACATATGTCTTGACTGTCGCAATCCTGCCCATCAAAGACAGTTGTTTACCACTCCAATTAGTCATATCTTTAGATACCTGCTGTAGCAATTTCATATAGTTATCTACCTTGATAGAGGAACATCTCTCCATGAGCCAAATTCCCAAGTATTGTATTTTATGGGCCATGTTAATCCCTAACAGGCTTTGTACTTCCCTTTTCTGGTTCAGAGTCATATTCTTAATTAACAGTTTTGTCTTCTCTTTGTTTATACGTAGCCCCGCTATCCTACCGTACTCCTCTATTTTACGTAAAAGTTGTATCCCAGAAGCCATAGGATCCTCCAGGATAAAAACAAGGTCATTGGCGAAAGCCTGGACCTTAAATTCCTGAGCTTTAGCTCGTAACCCTTTAATTTGTGTGTTACTCCTCACTATTCTAAGAAGGGGTTCTAATGTGAGGATAAACAGTAGGGGGGGATAACGGGCATCCTTGTCTTGTGTCTTTACCAATCTCAATATCACCCGCCTCTTCTCCATTTACCAATAATGTCGTGGTTTGTCATACATAAATTGCCCAAATTGCATTTAAGAAGTTTTCTCCAAACTTCATATTTTCTAATTGTGACAACATAAAGTTCCAATTTACCCGATCAAAAGCCTTTTGTGCGTCAAGAAACATAAAGGCCACTTGTTTATCCGGCCGAGCTTCATAATATTCTAAGGCATCCAAAATAATTCTAACATTATCTTTCAAATGCCTTGACGGCAGGAAGCCATTCTGATCAGGGTGTATAAATTTATTAAGGAAGAATTTAAGTCTATCTGCCAGTATAGCTGCAAAGATTTTATAATCCACATTCAAAAGTGAAATGGGCCTATAGTTTTTAATTTGGGTACGGTCAGCTCCAGCTTTAGGCAAAAGGGTTATATAGGCCTCAGCCCATGATTTCGGTGCGATAGAATCCGTCAAGACAGCATTAAATATTACTATTACTAATGTTGAATGCAAGTTGTGTTTTTATTACTTTATTTGTTTGTATATTGTTTATTTTGATTTGCACCCCCTCCCTGGTGAGTGTAAGCCGCCCTGAGTCCCCTCAGGGAAAAGGGCGGCCTATAAACCCTAATAAAATGAAAAATGAAATGAAACTATCATCTCTTGTCCTAAGATTTCCAAAAAAGATTTATAGATTTCAACTGGCAAACCATCCATGCCAGGAGTTTTGTTGTTTTCCATTTTTTTGACTGCCTTTTCTAATTCATCTATTGTTATCTTTTGGTTCAGTACCCCTTTTGCTTCATTTGAGATCTTGGGTAGATTTGCATTGTCTAAAAATTCCTTAATTTGGTCCTCAGAAATTTCTTCCCTACTATATAGTTGCTGAAAAAAACCTTGGATAATTTCCTGTTTCTCCCCCTTGGTTTCTACTAATTCCCCTTTACTATTCTGCAGTTGAGCTATACGTCTGCTCTCTCTTTCTTTTCGAAGTCTATAAGAGAGCCAACGACCCGGTTTGTTAGCATGCTCAAAAAAGTTTTGCTTAATCCCCCTAAGTTTCCGAGCAACATCCTCCTGGTCTAGAAGAGAGATCCTGTGCTTAATTCTAGCCATTTCTTCTTTTTTCCTATCATCTAGTGGGTTCTGTTGCAAGGCTTTTTCTACCACCTCCAGTTTAGCTACCCATTTTGCCCTCTCTTCTAATTTTTTCCTGTGTGTGCCTGTTTTATATTTAATAGCTAGGCCTCTCATATAAGCCTTGGCCGTATCCCAAAGTATTTGTGGAGTTACTCCTTTCCTATTTTCTTAAAAAAAAAACCCTCATTTCCCTTTTAAACATTTGCTGAAATTCTTGTTCTTTCAATATCTCTGTATTTATCATCCACCTTCTCTTCCTCCCCTGCCTTACTCCTTTCCACACCAATAAGAGTGGATTATGATCGGCCCAGGTATTAACCTCAATTGCTGCTTCCTTAATCAAGTCCCCAATTTCTGGTGTCAGCCAGGCCATGTTGATCCTAGAACAGGATTGATGTCTATGTGAAAAGAAAGTAAATTGTTGTTTCTGTGGGTGGAGTTCACGCCATACATCCTTTAATTCATATTCCTCCCTCATGTCTTCAAAGGTTTTGGGGAGAACTCTCCTCCTTTCTCTTAATTTCCCCCCCTTTTGGATGTTTCCTGGGTTATAATCCATTGTCCTATCTGCCACCGCGTTATAATCACCCACCATACATATGTGGTCATAGCCTAACTCTGCAATTTTTAGATGCAACTTTCTAAAGAAAGTACTTTGGTTGTCATTCGGTGCGCATATGGCCACCAGCAAAATTTTATATCGACCAAATTTCAATTCAACCATTAAAAGTCTCCCCTCCCCGTCAGTATACACCAATTTAGAATCAATATGGTCTTTAACATACAACACAATGCCCCTTTTCTTTTCATCTGCTAAACTTGTATACATTATACCCAACCGGGGGTAATACAACACATTTTGCTGGTGGTTCACTATATGTACTTCTTGCAGGCATGTCAAATCACAATTCTTTTTCCGTAGAGCATTCAGTATTTTATTTCTCTTTCTTAGTGAATTCAAACCATTTATATTTAAAGAAATTAAGCGGAATTCATCCGCCATGTTTATTTGTGTAAGGCTTTGGATTTTGTTATCTGCCTCGTTTGCGATCTCTCATCTCTGCTTTGTTTCTCATTTCCCCCTTTCTTATCTCCCGGGACACTATTCTTTTGCTCCTCTCCTCAGCTCTTGTTGTCCAATTCTCCATCGTTATTCTGAGTTCCCCTCTTCAACTGGCTTTCCATAAAGTCTTGTGCATCTTGCAATGATTCAATCCGAAACCTCTGGCCTTGCCAGAGAAAAGATATCCCTTCTGGGAAAAGCCACCTATACATCACCTGAAGTTTCCTCAATTGTGTTGTTAGGTCCTGATATTTCTGCCTCCTTTCCCTCACTCTTCTTGGTATCTGTTTTAGTACTATCACCATTTCCCCCGCATACATGGTATTCTGGTCACGTGCCTTCTGGTAAATTTCTTCTCTCAGGGATCGTTTAGTAAACCTCACGTGCACTTCACGTGGCAGTTTCTGTCTCCTAGTATAGGAAGTATAGACTCTATATACATCATCAATGTCACTCTGTATCGACAACTTATCTTTCTGGGCGATCCCTGCTATCATCTCAACCATAATTTCCTTCAGTTTCTCCCCTCTTTCCTCTGGAATATTTTGAAATCTGAGAAAGAAGGCTGACTTTTCTAATTCCAACATAGCAATCTCATCTTCCAACCTTCTATTAATATGTAGCTGCCTCATCTCCCACCTCGCCATATTCTCTTCACTTTCCTTCATTTTTACTCCTAAATCTTGAATTTGACCCTCCTGTTTCTCCATTTTTGCCCAGATCTCCTTTTGCTATGAATACAGCTGTTTCATTTCACCCCTCATGTCTCCCATTTCATTTTTAATGTCGGCCAGGGATTTTTCGGTGATCTCTTGATTCCTAGCCATATTATTTTGTATCGATAGCAAAGTTGTCTGTATATTTTGCAATGTGGGTGCCTTCTCTACCCCAGCCATATTGTCTAAAGTTCTGTGTATTGTTGGAGGGGTTGTAGATGGGGACGGCTGAGTAGGTAATGCCGAGGTTTTTTTTTCCCCTTTGCCCAGCTCATATCAATTAAGTTAAGAATATCCCACTGCTTCATAAGCTATCTGCTACCAGTTTAAGCAATGTTCCAACTTACTTTGCTGCTATCTATAAGGAAAAATATATATGAATATAGTCCCATAGAGAGATCTAAAAAAAGTACAGGAGGGGGCTCAGGAAAGAAAGGAAAGAAGGGGGGGGCAAATACATCAACACAAAAAAATCAAACCTCAAAGAGAAGAGAATAAAAAAGAAGAAAAGTTCAGCTCGAAGTATTCCCCTTTCAAGTGTCCAACTCCAGCTCCAAAAAAAAGAGCGAAAACAATGCGCGCAGTAGATATAATATTGACTGTCTCAAGTGGAGCCTTAAACCTCCTATAGCAGCACAAAAGTTTTCCAAAAATCTTGGGAGCAGGCAGGGCAAGTCCGCTGATTACTATCAGCTATGCCTCAGGGTAAAGACTTCCCTCTTCTCTGTTTCCACCACCTAGGCCGCCTTCGACGACTCTTTATGATGTAAATCCTTCTTCAATTGTTAATTCATTTGCTCCTGTTTGTCTTAATTGCCGCTAAAAGTCCCATCAAAGAGGAAAAAAAAGATTGCCAGAGATGCAGTAACCAAATAGTAAATCCAACTTACTCTTCAAAAAAGTTTAGGGCATCCAGATTCACACCAAAAATCCTATGCCAAACAAAAGTGCTGTGTCATGGCTTTGGGACAGCCGTGCGTCCCTCTTCAGATGTCTGGGATCAGGGCTGAGCCTCTGCCTTGCCGAGGAGATCGCACTTCCCCCCGCCTGCAGAGAAGCACCTCTGTTCTTCGCTGAGTCCCTCCGAGACCAGCAAACGGCTGCTCTTTATGCCGCCAGACCCCTGGTTTGTCAGCTAGGCTTCAGAGCTATCTCCAAGCCTGCCGCCATAGCCAATGACGTCACCGGAAGTCCAATGTACTGACCTTTTATAAGAACCAAAATCTTTTCTAATGATGGAGCTAGCCTTAGCATAATCTATAAATATTTTTTGCAAGGATAAATTTTTGCTGATACACAGTAAGAACTCAGGTGCTTGCTCATATCTGTATTTCATTCCATTTCATTTTCAGGGAGTTTGAGGGATATTTAACTAAGTAACTTCTATTGTCTGAGTACCAGTAATCATTAATTATGTTAGTTTGTGGAATTCTGGAAGTTGGGGCATCTAAGGCCAGATATTCGCTGCCCATAGTTTTGACCTAAATGCAGTTTGGTCTAATTCTTGTAATGTGCATCATTTTTAAATGGGAGCTAGTTGGCATACATCTACTTGTTCTCATGAACCTCATCTGAATCTCAATTACAGGGTCCAACTGTAACTGCATCCATATTGGCTGAGCGCATGAAGGTCAGTTTGCTTACCCAAATCTTTGCTATTGATCAGAGCATATAGTATATGCAGTATATATCTTGCATAAAGAAAGTATAGGAAAATTGTAATTGAAAAAAATACCCCTCAGTTCCCTGAAAATGAAACATGAGTTTAAACATTCTGTGCAATGAAGGTAAAATGATACCAGAAAATTACTCCTGCTATGTTGTGGTAAGAGCAATTTAAATTTAATTTTTCTAGTGCCATTGCTCTTCTTTACAGATAAATGGAAACTCATTCTTTGAAAATATTGTTTAAATGCCTGAAGTTTGTGTGCAGAAAGGAAATGCACAACCGCTACCCTTTTAGTGTCTCCAAAGTTACTGAAGATTTGCACCAAAAATGATTAACTTATATGCAGACATTGGACTTTATCAAAGTTGTACTTGAGTGGAGAATTAACCTTAAAATTGGTATGTCAGTTGGGTTAATATTTTTAGATGCTCACACATGAACCTTAGACCAAGGATTTGATAGCTCATAGAGCTTAAGTGACTTACAAAAGAAATTAAGAATGTCTGTGCCAAGTATTTAACAATACCAATATAATGTTTCTACATAAGTTATGATTTTGTAAACATAGAACAAAGAAAGCTTAAATTAACCATGGATGGATTTTCACACAAAAGGACTACATGTACACACTCAATAGGCATATTTCTTATTTATGCTGTTTAATATATTTATCTAGTATTTCCTTAAATTTAAATTACATTCCTTAAGTTAGTTTTCCCAAAGCATAGTTATCACTAACATAGTTCTTTATATAATTATACTTTATAAAACTTGTTGTACTGTGTTCTTTTTAAACTTACATTTAACAAGTTATAAAACAAAAATCCATGGTGTACGGGGTGATGAAAATGAAAATGAATTGTAAAATAGATTTACTTCTCAGATTAAACAAAATGCTCATTGCTGAAGATAATACCTAGTTGGTACAAATGATTTGGTGAGACCTTATGCACATCACTGGGTTCATACATTATACTAAGTTATGTTTTTAACTACAATTTCTTGTTAACAAGAAAAATAGCCTACTTCATAAACACTAAAACATAAAGCATTGTTTTCAAAGCTTAGTCTGGTTTTAAATCAAAATGAAACAAATTACTTAGTATTTAGTGTGATCTGAACCTGGGTAATTATAACTAAATGTAACTAAATAGAAGAGAAAACAGAAAATAAGGGAGTCTTGTACTTTTAAAGATGCTGTTCAATAGTTCAGAAAGGACAGGACATCCTTGGTCTCTGTGTTGGCAATGGGCCATGAACTTGTTCTGTATGTGGCATATGTCTTGGAAGCATAATCAGAAGAGTACTGATTAGCTCGTCAGACTGACCTGCTCATCCCATTCGTTTCAGTTCAGTAAGCATGCTGCTGCTAAGCTCAGCCATTTGGTTTCAGAGTCATGGGACATCCTTCTCCAAAATCTACAGGGTTTAGGGCCATTACATCTGAGCATGGGCCCTGGGGCTCTAAATAAACTACAACTCCCACATCTTTAATGTGTGCTTCATTTGTTACAGCTACTGAGAGACATAATGCAGCAAAATTTTGAAAGATCTGCACTATCCTATTTCCAAAAGAGTTAATAAACTTCTAAAAGTTCTAAAAATTTTCATTTTTAATGTTGCAGCTATCACAAAAAATTCTACTTTATCATGCATTTTGAATGGTGAATAAGTAGTATTTTCTGAGCAGCAAAAATACAAATTACCATAAAATGGCAACAATCTGATAGACAAAGTTGAAATTTGCCACCATCAAATGTCCAGAATTTTGCAGCTCCTATCTGATAGCCCTAGTGTTTCCATAGGCAAAATGAAAACTTTGGTGGATTTTGACTTGAATCATGAAAGAAAGAGAAATTGTGTATGTTTTAAAAGCTTGCTTTAGAAGTTTAAAGTAGGATAGTGAACTAGTCATGAAAGAGAATGACCTTGAAGGAGAGAAGGAAGAAGTATCAAGGCAGTGATCAGGCAGACAAAAATTGACCCCACAACAAGATAGTTTGTGAAAATATCTGTCTGTCTGTCTCTTTCTTACACACTTACATATGTAGATTCTAATAAAGATAACAGAAGGGGGGAAACTAGCACATTCAGACTTGCAAATTTTCTGTTACTATAGCTATTCTATAGCTTTAGGCCTGCATAGTGTCTGTTTTTCTGACAGAACCCTCTAAGCATCTTTAGAACTTTATTTTGTGTATGATGACATATTATGCTGTTACATTATTATATAATTGCAATGCATGTAATGGCTTTAATTATAGCAATAATGTGCCATGATCGAGAGGTATAAGGTTTTTTCTCTCTCAACATTGGCAAGTCTCTGACTGAAAGGATAGGTAGTAAAACCTATAAATAAAGTGCCAATAGCAACATAGGATATCATGTTTGTTCTGCTGTAGTGACTTCCGGTTTGGCCATAGAGCCGTTTTTCGCCCTCCGGAGCCTAAAGGCTCCTGAAGGCTCCAGAGGGCAAAAAACGGCCCTACTGCCAAACTGGAAGTGCCTCCTGAAGGTTCTGAAGGGCAGAAAACAGCCCTACGAGCAAACCGGAAGTCCGTTCCCAAACTTCCAGTTTGCCCATAGGGACGGTTTTTCATGCTCTGGCAAAAAATGGCCTCAAAAGAATGCCAGAGTCAGCTGGCCAAACGCGCATGGAGCTGACAGGGCAATGCCTCATGTGCCCTAACAAATGGCTCCACGTTCGCCATCATGGGCATAGAGTTTTCTATCTCTGGAAACTTCCCATGATTTTGTGCAGTGTCCTGAGAATCACCCTATAACTGCCAACATGTTATTACTGTAGACCAGTGGTGGGATTCATTTTTTTTTACTATTGGTGGGCATGGCATGGCTTGATGGGGATGGCAGGGGAAGGATACTGTAAAATCTCCATTCCCTCCCCACTCCAGAGGAAGGATACTGTAAAATCTCCATTCCCTCCCCACTCCAGGGGAAGCTTACTGTAAATTCTCCATTTCCTCAGAGGTTATATTTACTGGTTCTCCAAACCACTCAAAATTTCCGGTATTGGTTCTCTAGAACCGATCAGAACCTCCTGAATACCACCTCTGCTGTAGACATCAACAGGTTCTCTCAAAAAAAATTTGATACCTCACACAACTCTGAAGATGTTAGCAATTTTCTGTGAAATACTATGAAAAGTTGCACAAGAGAGCCAGAAAGCTCACAAGATTTTACAATCGTGTGCAGTTTTAAAATATTATTTTACTTGTGAGGCCAGGAGTCTCTAGCTTTGCGGGTAATTTCAGATACTCCACTGCTACCCCATGCTCTATTATATTTTAAGCTAACTAGTTTTAAAAGAATGTAACATTTTGCATGTGGATTTACAAGCAATTTATACAGGCCTTGAAAACTTGTAGTTTAAAAGGTCAGATGAAATGTAATGAAAGCGAATGAAATGCGTGTCATTATGAACTAGCTACAGACAAACCCAACTGGAATGTTATTCCTAAGGATTAATTATTATCATAATAATTAATGCAGAGTAAGTGTTTGGTTTTTTTTAGCTTATGAGGGTCACAAATTTTGCCAGCTGTTGGCAGGACTGATAGTTACCTCACATGCCAAGTTTATGGAAATAGATATTTCAACAATAAAAGTGTGTTTCACTTTCTTCTTTCCCTAAAAGACTATGGAGTGGGGATCACTAATAGAGCTGTAGTTTTCTTTTAATACAGAGGAATAATAATAATAAAAAATTGCCATAATAAAGACTACTTAGACATTGTGAAGGCAGAATTTTCAGATTAATTCAGTCCAATGAACTTTTAATGCTTCATGATATGATGGGTTCTTAAATTATAGTACAAATATAGTACAAATATGGCATGATTTCTGATTTTAATGGAATCAGAATTTACATAGAAATGCCTAAATGAGAGAACAATGGGCCAAACTAGTCACACTTCCCGAATCTATTTCCCTCCAGATTTGTTTAAGTGCAACTCTGAGCTCCTAGTTAATTGTTTCAATGTAACTGAAGGGAAACATGTAGGAGTTTTGCCACATAGATCTCCACTTCTCACGCTCAGGCTTTATCTTTAACTTGAAAAAACACATTGCTCATTATATTCTTTTTTTTCAATTTTTTTAAATAAAAACAAACAAAATCATCCTCCACTACAAATTGTAGAAAGTGTGTCAATTGGTTACAAAGAACTTTCGTGCATCCCTTCCACAGTCATCACCTCTGATTCATATCAAATTATCTATTTAACATCACATATATATATATATATATATTGCTATCATCACATCCTTCATATGACTATAGTTGTTTTAATGTCCCTTTATAACAAACATTCCAAAATTTAGAACAAAATCACATAGTGGCATTCCCTTATCTATTTTCAATATCATCCAACCACATTATACTGTTATAACACATTCAAAATAAAAATTACTTATGTTTAATAACAACATTTTTAAACCTCTTTTCTTAATCATTGTTTAGAATTTATATCTAATTTTCCTTTTATCCTATCAATACAAATTATTACATTATCATTATCAGTCATTTATTTAACAATAGTTTGACTAAGTTTAACTTACTTTTCCCCCTTTTTTCACCATTTAAATTTTTTACCAAATTTCCTCTTATCAAACACATACATACATACATACATACATACATACATACATACATACATACACATTGTTATCATTATCAATTATTTATCTAACTTTATCCATTAACACTACATTTTTAACACAATGCTCTAATTTTAACAAAATTTTTAAACCTCTTTTCTAAATCATTGTTTACAATTTTTATCCAACTTTCCCTTTTATCATGTCAAGACAAATTATTACATTATTTTCATTATCAGTCATTTATTTAACAATAGTTTGACTATGTTTAACTTACTTTCCCCCCTTTTTTCACCATTTAAAAAGCTTTACCAAATTTCCTCTTATCAAACCAATACATATGTCTATATTGTTATCATTATCAAATAGTTACCTAACTTTATCATTATCACTACATTTTTAACATAATGCTCTAATTTTAACTAAATTTAACTAGTGTTTTATTATTAATTTTCATATCTCAACCTGTGTCTTTCCAGTAATAGTGTAGTCCTATTTCTTTTGTCATTTGTGGAATTTGTCTTCTGGTTATTTCCTTAATCAAATTTGTTTGGATTTCTCTTCGCAGCTTGTTGCTTATTACATATCTTGTAAAATCTCAAAACCCTTCATCAGCTTCCTTAATCAGTTTATCTTTGGTTATCAGTAGTGTTTTTGTCAAAATTTCTCTCCTTAAGTCCATCAATTCTTTTCTTTTTTCTTCTTCTATACCTTGAAATCTGTAGTAAAGCACCTTTCCATCTATCTTCCCTTTCCCTGTTCCACTCTTTCCATCTCCAATCACACTCAGTTCACTGTCAATATCTACAGTTATCTTGCTTCTTTGTTCATTTTCACCCTGGATTTTTAGGACTCCAGTGTCCACTTTTTCCATTTGTTGAATATCTTCTGTTTGCTGAGTATCTTCCATTTTTCTATCAGGTTTTGCCACATTAAAGTTTATATTTTCAATATTTTCCAATCTCTTCTCAATTCTCTCTGTTGTTTCTAATAATTTTTGAATTCCAGATATAATCTGTTGTAATGTTATGGTTTCTTTTTGAAGTCGTGTCATCCTTCCAATTTATAAACACTGCCACTCTAGTTTAAAAACAAATCTTTGTTATAACTTCTTTCCAGCTAGCAACAAGCATCCAGAGAGCACCTGCGTAAACAGTCCATGCTGTTCTTTATAAACAAGCTGAAGCCTTTGAAGTGTAAGGTCAAAATGATCAAAGGGAAAAAATAAAAAGCAATGTTTCCAGGTCTCAACCTCCAACCTCCAAGTGGCAGTGTAACTTCTTTCCCCTCTAAGATTACTACCCTCTTTATATACCTTTTAAATCTTCTTTATGTTTCACACTTAGAAGAAATAAAGTTCTTAAATGAAACCAAATAAAAAGAAAAAATCCATCCCAACCAGTATTGTAGAAGTAAAGGAAGAAATTTAATCCATAGATAAAAAAGAAATAGAAGAAGAAAATACTATACTTTCACTTTAAAAAGTAAAAAAATGTTCACAAAACTTCCATCGATAGAAAAAAAAAGATAACACACTGTCCAATAATGCTTAATTCTGCTGCTTATTTCCTTTTCTTTACCAATTTAATTTAACTTGAATCTTTTTGAGCAGTCTTTTATAAAAATGAGATTTCCTCACCAGATGGACAGACTTTCTCTTTCCGCTTTTCCTTCAGTTGCAGAGCTGTCCCGACTTCAGGAGCTTGAGGCTGTGCTTTTTGTCGCCGGCTACAAGAGATTCTCTTGGATCAATCAGGGACTTTGCAATGTCCCTGAGATCAGCAAGACGTACTCTTCCCTGTCACCGTCTCTTTGGGATGGTTTAGGTCCAGTGGCAAAAGTGTCATCACACGTCAGCTCCCCTTCTCCATATATTCTTTTTGATTATAACATGACTTCCATGTTTTTCTGAATGATAAAGCCTATGTTTTCTCAGATCTTCTATTATGTGACTGATATTTTTTATTCAAATCAATTTATCTGGCTGCCCTGCTCACTAATGTGAACTGGACAGCATAAAAGGTTTAAAAATATACCATTAAAAATACTTAACATGACAAATTAAAAACACAAAGTGGCTGCCAAAAATCCCCATATACAAGCAAGGCAGAGGTGGTATTCAACAGGTTCTGACCAGTTCTGGAGAACCGGTAGCAAAAAAAATTCAGTAGTACAGACAACCGGTAAATACCATCCCTGACTGGTCCTGCTCCCATCTATTCTCTGCCTCCCAAATCCCAGCTGATCGGGAGGGAATGGAGATTTTACAGTATCCTTCCCCTGCCATGCCCACCAAGCCACACCCACCAAGCCACGGCCACAGAACTGGTAGTAAAAGTTTTGTGCTTGAGAAAATAATCAAGTCTTAAGGTTTTTCAGAAAGATGCACTGGCGCTGGATCAACCAAACCCTGGATAGGATTGTGTTCTAGAAGTTTTAGAAAGACATTTGCTTTACTTACTCTTAATTTAATTCTATCGTGCAGACATCCCTTCCCATTGATTAACTATTGGGTATTGTAATCCAGAGCATTTGGAAAGATTCACATTGGGCAATGTTTCTGCTCAGAATTGTTGGTGCCTAATCCAATTATTTTTCCTTTAGTCTTAATTTAGTATGGTAAAAGGGATTTTTCCAATACCATGTACAGTATTTCTTTCTCTGTATATAAGTAAATATCATATCTTCATCTTTTATTTGATAGAAGATTACAGTGAAAAAAGTAAAGAATTCTGAACATATCCAAGTAGTCTTTGCTTTTTCTTCTTCTTTTGTTCTGGTATTTTTCAACAATGGATATAATATCCACATGAATTGGATAGAGGATAGTGCCAAAACAACAATGTGCAAAAAATAATAATACAAATTTTGGCATATCAGAAAAATACTACGTTATTCAGAGAAACCTTTACAAATATGGCCTTATTTCACAGGTGTCAAACTCTATCGCATCACGTGACGTCACATGATATCTTCCAGTATTTTTGCCTTTGTGGAGCTGGAGTGGGCATGCCCTGTGCCTGATGCATCTAGCCCGTGGGCCACCAGTTTGACACCCCTCCATTAGACTAATGAAAACGAAAAGTTAGAAGAATGGAAACAAGGGCCAAAACACACTAACATGTGAATAGCAAGCCAGAGTACTTAAGCGAATGAAATTTAGAGCATAGCTTTACTTTCCATTGCATCATGTTACTTTCCAGTTGCAATTTTTCCCCATGTATTTAAGACAAGAACCATCAGTGACCAAACTGAAAACAGAAGAATTTACATCTTCTAGAGCTTTGGTAACTGGATTTGGTGTTTCACCTAGAATCAACGTTAATGTAAAACCTGAAGTGCACTCCTACCATAGAAATGTCTGTCACTAGGAGAACATCTGGACCCTGCCTACCCACCCATGCACATACATCTGTAAAATAACCGACAAGAAAGCCGGTTGTCACCTGTCACTTTTTATGTAAGAAAGTGTCAATGGAGAAATGCTTAACAAACCATGGATTTGTGGTTCTGCCCTTGAAACTCTCACAACTTAGTGAACCATTAACTGGTTAAATATGTGAAGTATTTTTGATGATGTGAGCAAACCGGTGCAAATTCAGAAATGGCAAAGCAGACCTAGGGTAACATGAAGCTTTGGTATATATATATACCAAACTGCAACTTCTTTCAATAAAGAAGTGTGTGTATGTATGTATGTATGTATGTATGTATGTAAATAAAGGGAGACTAGTATAGATCTATTTTTAAGCTTCCTCCCATAATTGGGGCTTACCAGGGGTTGTGACACTAAATATATACCTTCTTCCCTGGCTTTAGCTGATAAGGAGGAGACCTGTGGCTTAATGGCTAAGACGTTTGCCTAAGAAGCAATACAGCACAGGTTCGAATCCCAGCAAGGGTATGGCTAGCTGATGAGAGCTAAATAGCTTGAAATAGATCTATACTAGTCTCCCTTTATTTATTTATCAGCACAAATAAAACACTAATATAACAAAGGCAACAGTAAAAATATTGGGTTTCTGTCGTGATGGACTCTCGTGACGAGCCGATTTACAGATAATGGAAGCAGTTAGCTTCCTCCCATAATTGGGGCTTACCAGGGGTTGTGACACTAAATATATACCTTCTTCCCTGGCTTCAGCTGATAAGGAGGAGACCTGTGGCTTAATGGCTAAGACGTTTGCCTAAGAAGCAATACAGCACAGGTTCGAATCCCAGCAAGGGTATGGCTAGCTGATGAGAGCTAAATAGCTTGAAATAGATCTATACTAGTCTCCCTTTATTTATTTATCAGCACAAATAAAACACACACACACACACACACACACACATATATATATGCAAGAAGTTGCATTTTTTCATGACAGCAGGGCATTAGCAGTCCTAGTCTTTTCTCCAATTCCTTTATTCCTTCCTAGCTATAGAAGAACAGCTCCATCTTCTTCGTTAGATCAACAAAAGAAAACCTCTTTTATTGTTCTTTGTAGAAAATGTTGCAGAGTTATGTTTATAATTGTTCAAATCACATAGTTATTACATATTACATAAAAATATAAGGGGGGTCAAAGGCAGTTTTAAAAAGTTATCTTCATTCAAACTGCATCAGTTACAAATAATCAAATTGAATCTCAAAGGTGCAACAAAAATGTGCGTAAGCATAAATCAATTGTAAGTTCCCATTTAAAAGCTGACAAAAAAGAAGCTTGAAAACTTTTCTTGGGGGAGGTTCCACAACTGAAACACACACACAAACAGAAGATGTCTGCTAGCACCTTTTCAGATTGACAAATTAGATTAAAAACATAAGTTTGTGTGAACTACAGTTCGTTTGATCGGTTGTGAAGATGTAGACTGATGCAGCATTTAAATTGGGGTGGGATGAGGTGAGGAAGGAGGGAAAACAAACGACAGGGTGATACTTCAGATGCAGGTTACATGTGAGACAGATCAATTAAGAACTGTAATGTGTTTACCCAAAGGTGCTTTTTCAGGAGGCAACTGGACTTTCTTGTTTTTTCTTTGAAGACATTTCGTTTATCACCCAAGAAGCTTCTTCAACTCTGACAGGATAGTGGAGGATAGTGAAGAAGCTTCTTGGATGAGAAGAGAAACGTCTTCAAAGAAAACAAAGTCCAGTTGCCTCCTGAAAAAGCACTTTTGGGACAACCATGACCTGGATGACTGAGAATCTCTACAGATTTGTAATGTGTTAAATATCCATTTTGTTTGTTGAGATCTTCAGATTGCCTGAAAAGCTTTTGATGCATGTGAATTCCACAATCTTTCCCTCAATTGTGCTGATAAAGCTGCTACCTCATCCCCAAAATGAGGTCTGTAACGGAGTGTCCTGAAAGTGTGAAATTCCCTGTGATTACATTCTGCTTATTTTGAGGCCTAATGTCAAATTGTGCCCCATTCATTCCTTTGTATAAAATTTTGCCTGTTTGTCTTTTGTAGGATTCAGAGGGACATGGTATCGAACCTGGCTACTTGAGAGACCGCCTCCTGCCAATCACCTCCCTGAGGCCTATAAGATTGCACAGATTAGGCCTCCTCCGGATTCCATCTGCTGGTCAATGTCGGCTGGCGACCCCCCGGGGGAGGGCCTTCTCTGTTGCTGCTCCGGCCCTATGGAATGATCTCCCCGTGGAGATCCGGACCCTTACTACCCTTCCGGCCTTCCGCAAAGCGACCAAGACCTGGCTGTTCCAGCAGGCCTGGGGCTGTTGAATTTGTCCAGCCCCATCCTAAGTTGTGAATGTTACAATCTTTTCATATTGTCTTGTTTTTGTATCCTGAGTCTCTTTGAGAGTGGGCGGCATACAAATTAATTAAATTATTATTATACAATTGTATCACAGCGGCCAGTTGTTTCGCCGGATTTGGCATTGGTTACTAGTCGGGCCCCACCCAGGGGCCTAGGACGTCGTAATGTATTTTCGTAATATGCGTGCAGATCCAAGCAGTGCGGCTTTTTGCATTTGACTGATGGTGATTTTGTCAATTTTTAACTGTTTTAAATGTAATTCCAGTGCTTTTGGAATAGCACCCAGTGTGCCAATTACCACTGGAATTATCACTGCTGGTTTGTGCCATAGTCGTTGAATTTCGATTTTTAAGTCCTGGTATCTTGCGATTTTTTCATGTTCCTTCTCGGCGACCCTGCTATCACCTGGTATTGCGATGTCTATGATTGTGACCTTATTTTTCTCAACCAGTGTGATGTCTGGTGTATTATGCGCCAGTATTTTGTCGGTTTGTATACGGAAATCCCACAAGATCTTGACCATCTGATTTTCGGTGACTTTTTCAGGCTGATGTTCCCACCAGTTTGTTGCTGTTTTAATATTATAATTTTTGCACAAATTCCAATGGATCATTTGTGCTACTGAATTGTGCCGCAATTTATAATCAGTCTCCACCATTTTTTTACAGCAGCTGAGTATGTGATCAACAGTTTCATCAGCTTCTTTGCAAAGTCTGCATTTGGCATCATCAGAGGATTTTTCGATTTTGGCCTTAATGGCATTTGTGCGGATAGCTTGTTCTTGCGCAGCCAGGATTAGTGACTCTGTTTCTTTCTTTAATGTACCTGTTGTTAACCATAACCAAGTTTGTTCACTGTCCACTTTATCTTTTATTTTTTCCAGAAATTGGCCATGCAGTGCTTTGTTCTGCCAACTCTCCATTCTTGATTTTATCACATCTTTTCTGTATTCTTGTTTCGTCTGTTGGGCCTTCAGTAGAATTTTGTTCTTTACTTCGATTAATAGATGTTCTTGACTTTCTTTTAAATAATCAGCCAGTGCATGTTTTTCTTCTTCAACTGTTTGCTTCACTTGTAATAATCCTCTGCCACCTGATTTTTGGGGCAGATATAGTCTATCAGTATCACCACGTGGATGTAAACTGTAGTGCATTGTCATTAGTTTCCTGGTTTTTCAGTCCAAAAGGTCCAAATCAGCTTGTGTCCAGTTGACTATACCAGCTGTGTATCTTATAACTGGTATTGCCCAGGTATTTATGGCCTTGATTGTGTTTCCACCATTCAATTTAGATTTCAAAATTTTCCTAACTCTGTTGGTGTACTCTCGCCTGACAATAGTTTTTACTTCTCCATGCTTGATGTTATCCAACTGCAGAATGCCTAAGTATTTGTAGGCTTCATTTTCTTTGCATTTAATTAATTGGCCATTGGGCATTTCAATTCCCTCACATGCAGTGATTTTGCCCCTTTTTATGGATACAGTGGCGCATTTTTCCATGCCAAACTGCATTGAAATATCGGTGCTTGAATACTCGGACTGTGTTTGTCAATGATTGGATTTCTATTTCTGACTTTCCATAGAGTTTCAAATCATCTATATATAGTATATGCGAAATTTTTTCAGCTTCTTTGGCTGTTTGGTAGCCTAATTTCATTTTTTTTTAAGATTACTGATAGTGGGATCATTGCGATGATGAAGAGAAGAGGTGAAAGTGAATCACCCTGGAAAATTCCTTGCTTGATATTAACCATTCCGTAGATCTCATTCCCTACTGCCAACTCAGTTCTCCATTGTTTCATCGCCTTTTCGATGAAACGAAAAGTAAAGGATGTAATATTTTTGCTAATGCCAGTTGTTTCTAAGCATTTTATGATCCAACTATGTGGCAGTGAGTCAAATGCCTTTTTGTAATCAATCCAGACCATATTCAAGTTCGTTTTTCTGTTCTTACAATTTTCTAATATCATTTTATCAATTAGAAGCTGATCTTTTGTGCCCCTGCTCCTTCTTTTGTTGCCTTTTTGCTCTACTGGCAAGATGTTGTTTGTTTCCAAATAATCCATCATGTTATCTGCAATAATGCCTGTGAGTAATTTGAAGGTTGTTGGCAAGCATGTTATTGGTCTGTAGTTTTCAGGTGTTGTTCCTTTAGTTGCATCTTTCTGAATCAAGTATGTTTTTCCAGGTGTCAACCATTCATCAATTTGGCCCTTTTGTAAAATTTCATTCAGTTGCCTGGCCAGTATTGCATGTAAACTGGTCAGATATTTGAGCCAGAAACCATGTAATTGGTCCTTTCCAGGTGATGTCCAATTCTTTACCTTTTTAACTCGATTTTTGACCATCTCAGTTGTTATTTCTAATACTTACATTTGTTTGTTGCCAATGCTTTTCTCAAAGTCATGTATCCACTTTGCTTTCTTGTTGTAATCCTTTGCATTTTCCCACAATTCTTTCCAGAATTCAACTGTGGCCTGCTTTTCTGGTTTTTCACTTTTGGTGTCACCATTCACATTAAGACTTTGATAAAAACGCCGTTGGTCTGATCGAAATTGCTGATTTTGTTTATATTGGATGATTCGTGCCTCATATTTTTGGATTGTAAGCCGCCCTGAGTCCCCTCAGGGAAAAGGGCAGCATATAAATAAAAACTCAATACAATACAATATCTTTCAATTTTTCTAGCTGTTGCTGTTATCTGCTGTTTTACAATCTCTACAGCTTCATTGATGTTTCTTGTATCGAATCTATATCTTCTCATTAGCCGATCTATGATTTTGTTGTTTTTAAGCCGTTGCTCATGCATGTTCTTTAAGTTACTAGCATCTGCCCTTAATTTTTTGATTTTTTGTTCTAAACGGATTTTCCACTTTGGCTTTGATGCTTTTTCTGTTGTGTGACTAGGTACTTTAATTTTAATGCCTAGTTCATTAGTGATTATTACAGCTGTGCTGTACATTAACTGGTTTGTTTCCAAGATGGATCCCGATTCAATTGTTGAAAACACTGCATTAACCATTTTCATGGTAGGGGCCAAAATTTTCTTAGGCACAGTTTTTAGTGATGGTAAACGTTGCCTTTCCTCATTAAGCAGAAAATGCTCCATGATCTTATCCTTCAATTCTTTTTGTTTTTGAGTTAGTTCATCAGTTGGTTCAGTGATAACTGGTTCTAGTGGTGGTGATGTTATTTCCTCCCCGAGAGCTTCTTCTGGGAGTTCTACTATAATGTCTTTAGTTGTGTCTTGAATATCAGTTATTTCCGCTTGTGATATTGTTTTTTGGGTTTTGCAATTTGCCTGAATTTCCTCATGTTCAACTTCACTAAACACTTTAATAAAGTCGCCTTTGATCTGCTAGTCGTTGTTCACTAACATTTGAATCTGGATATTGTTCTTTCCATAATTCATACATTCGCTTTAAGTAACCTCTTTTTTCTGGCTCTGAGTTGTAGTAACAGGCCATTATGGCACGGTTTTCATCTGCACTATATTTTTGTCGTTTTGTTGGCTGGTCCACTTGTAGCCCACTTGTCGACGGATGTCCAGGGACCCCAACATCTGCCGCGGCACTTGTTAACCCACGCGACGACCGATGCGGTATGGAATTCTTATTTGTTTTTTTCACCATATTGTATGGGTTGGCGGGTTTGTTTTTACGGGACCAGATGCCAACCTGACCCCAACCCTCCTCCTTTCTCATCTGGGTTTGGGACCAGCAACGGTGGAGTTTAAATTATTATTATTATTATTATTATTATTATTATTATTATTATTATTACTGGCAAATGATGACACATTGGAAGTGGAGCATGAGACAACACCTCCAATCTTGTACGTGAAGTTGTTGGGGCTGTGATGGTGCTGTTGGTTATGTGAGGGTAAAGAAGACATTTTGTTATAAGCTGTAGGTCACATGTTAGCAACATTCTTCTGTTGATTCTCGTGAACTGCTTCAGGTTAGATAGTGGTCTTCAACCAAGTATGGACCTGCCACCCAGTGTCTGAGTAAGTGCAGTGTCATTGTCAAAAAGGGGTTATATAGGGTGACCAGACATCCCGCATCTGGCAGGACAGGAACGACTTTTCTTCATTTTTCCTGCGTCCCGCCGGTTCTCCAAAACCCCCGCTTTATTTTGGGGCTCGCTGGCTCCCCTGCCCATCAGCTGCCGCTAGCTCACTCGTTAGTTCCCCCATCTATTTCTAAAAATCTAAGCCAGCCCAGCCTGCCGCTCACTGATTGGCCTGGACTCCAGCCAATCAGTGAGCTGGCTGGGATGGAAAACGCGGCGTGCTTAAAGTTTTCCATCCCAGCCAGCTCACTGATTGGCTGGAGTCCGCTTAGCACGCCGCATGAGTCGCAGGAGTCTCCATTTCATTTCGCCTTCGCGGCCGTTTGCTTTGTTTTGCTGCTTCACTGGTGAGTAAACCGGGAATTAGTAACCTGCGCGGGGTTAGTGAAACAGCTGCCACCGCCCTCCTCCCCTTCCCTGTGTGCGAGAAAGGCGCCCGCTCAACAAGCGCCGCCGCGCTGGTTCCTTCGCGCCCCTCCCACCCCTCTGCCTCCTCAGACCTCCACGCAAGAGCGGCGGAGCGAACGAGCGGCCACGGCCATCGTTTTAAACGAGGCTCCGCTCGCTGCTCATCCCGCTCTGAGCTGGGAAAGGGGCGCTTTGGCAGGGCTTCCGCAGTGCCCCCAAGGACCGTTGCGCTAGATCGTCATCGGCTGCTGCTGCTGCTGCTGCTGAGGGCCTTTAGTAACGTGCGCGGGGTTAGTGAAACAGCCGCCGCCGCCCTCCTCCCCTTCCCTGTGTGCGAGAAAGGCACCCGCTCGCCAGCCCGCGCCAGCCCGCTCACCCTTGGGTTCCGGGGGCCGCACCTTCCCAGCTCCGCCGCTGCCGTGCTGCTTCCTTCGCGCCCTGTGGAGTTTTCCCTGTGTCTCCCAGGTCGCACCCGTCCTGTGTGCGAGAAACTCTGCAGGGCGCGAAGGAAGGTGCTGGGGAGGTGCTGCCCCCAGAGCCCAAGGGTGGGCGGGCGGACTGGCAAGCAGGCGCCTTTGTCTCCCAGGTTGCGCCCGTCCTGTGTGCGAGAAAGGCGCCCGCTCACCAGCCCAGCCAGCCCGCTCACCCTTGGGCTCCGGGGACAGCACCTTCCTAGCTCTGCCACTGCCGCGCTGCTTCCTTCGCGCCCTGCAGAGTTTTCCCTGTGTCTGTCAGGTCGCGCCCATCCCCTCTGAAAAGGATTCGTCCCGCTTCCTCCTCTTCTTCTTCCTCCACCTCCTCCTCCTCCCCGTCCATGGTGGCAGCCACAGGATGGGGCGGCGGCGAGAGAGAGCGAGTGCGAGAGAGAGGGTTCCGTCCCACAAGGAGACGCCCACGGAGCTGCGGGTCCCCCCGCCGCCTTCTTTCCCTCGTGGTCGCTTCCCTTCTTTCGACTCGTGGTCGCTTCCCACCGCTCGCGGCGCCTCACTTCCCACCATCCCGCCATCGCCCAGCCACAGCCGTCACCTCCCCTTCCTCCCTCCCTCCCCCTCCGACTCCTCTTCCCGCCCCCGCTGCCTCAGCTTGGAAGGGCCGGGAGAGCGAGAGAGAGAGAGAGAACGGGGGAATCTCTCGGGGCTCGCTGGAGCGCTGCTCTTTTCCCAGAGTGAGGGCGGTGCGGGGAAGACAATCCGCCGGAGGAACTTTCCAAAGTGGAGGCGGCGGCGGCGGCTGGGCGCACGCTGCTCTTTCCCTCCGCGCCCTGGTCCTCTCCGTTCCCAAGCAGTCCCATCCTCTCCTCCTCCCTCGGTCCTTCCCGCGGCCGCCTCGCCAAAATCTCGCTCTCCCTCCCCCCGCTTCGGCTGCTGCTGGCCATCGCCCAGCCACTGCAGCCACCTCCCCTTCCTCCCTCCCTCCCCCTCGGACTCCTCTTCCCGCCCCCACAGCCTCAGCTTGGAAGGGCTGGGAGAGCGAGCGAGAGAGAGAGAGATCGGGGGAATCTCTCGGGGCTCGCCAGAGCGCTGCTCCTTTCCCAGAGCAGAGAGAGAGAAGGAAAGAAGGGGGGAGAGAAAACTGGGCACCCAAACCCTTTCCCCACATCCATATGCAGCGGGGAGAGAGAGGTTGCTCCCGGTGAAACGTCGCTGCTTCTGCCGCAGCCACCCGAGGCTGAGACGGGATTCGGGTTTTTGACAGATGCCCATTCCCCCCCGCGCAGCTCCCTCCGGCCAGAGAGCCATGTAGATCCCTTCTTCTTTTCCCCCCTCTCCTTCCTTCCTCTCCTTCCCACTCCTTGCAAATGGCGGCGGCGAAATCATAGTGATCCGAAGGGTTTGATGGCTAGCACAATGAAGGTCTTCTTCATCTCCTTGACCTCTGCAGCGTCCCCCATTTTCCTCCCCTCCCCTCCCCCACCTGCGGAGCCTCTTCCCCTCCCCTCCCTCCCCTCCCCCTACAAGGGATCTACAACCCATGCGGGAAGTTTTGGGGGGGGTGTTGCATCTTTTCCCTGGCTTCTCCGAGCTTCGTTCCTCCCGCTTCCGCTCCTTCAGCTGGAGACAATTACACACACACCCCCAAAGAATCCTAGGCACACAAACAAGCAGCTTCCCCACCGTGGGCTTTGTTCTTAACCAACAGCGGGCAAAGGGAATAGAGAGAGGCAGCGGCGAGGCTATCTTGTGCGGGGAGAGCAGGAGCTTGGCCAACCGTGGAAAGGTGCCCTGGGGCTGGGATCCAAGGCGCGCTTAACTAGGTGAGGAACTTGTGCGGACCTGCTGGGGCGTGGGAACTAAGGAAAAGAATAGAGGGGGGCGTGTGGAGAAGAAGAAGCGTGCCAAGTCCTAAGACACTGGCGATCTGGGGCTGCTGTAAGCAGGCGCTGGGCTTCGGGGGAGGGGGGATGTGCAAAGCCCCCTCCTCTAATGCTTCCAGCTCTTCTAAAGAAGGGGGTCGGGGGGGGCTTGTGCAGACCCCTCCCCATATTCCCGCATCTCCTTGCAGGAACCCCCAATCGCCAGGGGCATCGGACTCCAAATCCCATCGCAGCAGCCCCCAATGGCCAGTGTCTTAGGACTCCAAATCCCATCGCAGGAATCCCCACTCACCAAGATCGTAGGACTCATCCTATCTGCTTCTAGATCTCCCTCGCAAGCTTCAGCAGCCCCAATGACAGCTCGGCACGCTTCTTCTTCTCCACTTGTTTGTGTGCCTGGGATTCTTTGGTGTGTGTGTGTGTGTAATTGTCTCCAGCTGAAGGAGCGGAAGCCAGGAGAAGCCAGGGAAAAGATGCAACCCCCCCCCCCAAACTTCCTGCATGGGTTAAAGTAGAGCCTCGGGATGCCTTCATATGGAATCTCTCCCCTTCCTCTCGGCTTTGACCTAGGGAGATCCCAGGCGCTCCCGCCACCCAGCTGGAAAGGAGGAAAATCGCGTGGTTGGGGAGAATCAGTGAGCCGGCACGTCCTCCGCACCCTTAAAATCCCCATTCCCTCCTCCCTCCAGGGGTAGGATACGGCAAAATCCCCATTTCCTCTCCCCTCCAGGGGAAGGATACTATAAAATCCCTATTCCCTCCCCACTCCAGGGGTAGGATACTGCAAAATCCCCATTTCCTCTCCCCTCCAGGGGAAGGATACTATAAAATCCCCATTCCCTCCCCACTCCAGGGGTAGGATACTGCAAAATCCCCATTTCCTCTCCCCTCCAGGGGAAGGATACTATAAAATCCCCATTCCCTCCCCACTCCAGGGGTAGGATACTGCAAAATCCCCATTCCCTCCCCCCTCAAGGGGAAGGATACTATAAAATCCCCATTCCCTCCCCACTCCAGGGGTAGGATACTGCAAAATCCCCATTTCCTCTCCCCTCCAGGGGAAGGATACTATAAAATCCCCATTCCCTCCCCACTCCAGGGGTAGGATACTGCAAAATCCCCATTCCCTCCCCCCTCAAGGGGAAGGATACTATAAAATCCCTATTCCCTCCCCCCTCCAGGGGTAGGATACTGCAAAATCCCCATTTCCTCTCCCCTCCAGGGGAAGGATACTATAAAATCCCCATTCCCTCCCCACTCCAGGGGAAGGATACTATAAAATCCCCATTTCCTCAATGTGACCACTGTCTGTGATCTGGTTCGTGATGGAAGGAGGCAGGAAAGCGCGGGGCACCAGAGAGCTCACCCAGCTGTATTTCTTTCGTTAATTTATCCATTTCGGCACAGTCCATAATTTTTCTGTATAATTTTTCCGTATAAAATTTTTAATCAAGCCCCCCCGCCCCCCCCCCGGTCAAAGGTGTCCCTCTTTACCAATCTGAAAATCTGGTCACCTTAGGGTCATAGCTTATTTAATAAGCTTGAGGGACTTGATTTGTGAGCTACACGTGATAACCAGCATTGAGAAGGTCTGTTTTTGTGGTCTGTCTTTTAATAGCCCTCCTTGGGAATCAATCTGACTCTATTGATTTATATAATTGGATTGGTAGTTCAGTCTCCTGAATGCCTGATTTAGTTCTTATCAGTTGAACATTTCTGTCAAGTGGGTCAGAACAAATGGGACAGTAGTGTAAAGTCTGGCTATAGATGATGGATATAGTGGTGAGTTCGGGATGGCAGTTAGAAGTATATAGGTATACAAGGTGATGTGTAGGTTTCCTGAATGAAATGGTGTTTGTGTGTCTCTTGTGTAGTTTTACTATGACATCAAGGGGACATATTCTGTAGATTATGTCAAAGTAAGGTTAGTGATGGGCACTATGGACACGAGGTCAAGATGGAATGAAAGATTCTTTTTCATGGGCCTAAATGAATCAATGAATTTCAAGCAAAAGATGAGTTTCAAGGAGTAAAAGCTGACAAAGCATTGTTCTATGTCAGCATGAAGATGTTGGCATATTTCAGAGTTCCTTTACAAATGTATGAATAGCCCGTCTAGAAAAAAAAGAAATTAAGTGACTTTGTCAAATGGAGGATCATTCTACATATTTCATATGCAGGGCATTTGAAATGTATACAGAGAGATGTGAACATTTTTTGAAGCAGAGATATCTTCTTTTCTTTTCATACCACATTCAACTTCTTTATATATTACCTGTCAGAACACTCACATGAAAAATACTATTCCTGATTATTAGTACAAGACAAGCTGCTGGCAAAAACTGAAAGATCTGCAAAAAGCCCTTCAGAAGATGATGATCTCTTTTCCCTTGGAGAATTGTTAGCTATCATAATCAACAGACTTGATGATGAAATATTCATTCCCTAATATTGAAGCTATATAGAAAAACACCTGAATCTGTCTACTGGTTTCTGGATGTATTATTAGAACCCCAAATATAACTGAACTCCATTCTGCCTTTTAGCTGAATCATTTCCTTCCTGGTAAAGTTTCTCCTTTATTTCTTTTTATTGCATTTTTATTTTATTTCTAAGTTCTGTTTTTGCCATAAGTGCTAACACAAATTCGTCTGCTGCGATAATTCATTTCATTCATTGCCCTAAATATGTATATTTATTTTAAAAGAATGTCTGCTAATGGTTTTATTAGTTGTTGTTAAAGTTAATTTTTATTTTTTCTGGATTTTTTTTACAAATAAGTATGGAAAATTCATATGTAAATGTGCATTTCAAAGTCATGTTTTAGACAGTTTTTTTTTCTTAAAATGTGAATTAACCCAATCCAAAATAAAACCGTCCCTTTATTAGGTCTACTCAGGGACCAAATAAATGTCAGCCTTCACAATTGGCAAATCTCTTTCTTAGCAAAAATTTCCATATGGGTCATTTAAGCTCCTGTTGTGATGATCTGAAGTTGCAGAACTCTAACATGTCTGAAACATGAAAAGGTAGAAATGAGCTGAAGATAAGCTATGTTCTCCATCTCTTTCCTGGAACATGATGTTATTTCTTTGAAGCTTTTCACTCCCATTGTGAATGTAGGGGGTAGCCAAAACTTAGGAATTCAAAGAAATTGAAGAAATATTTTAGAGAATGGAAATAGATGATAGCATGTCTACTAGTCTTCTAACCAGAGGCAGGTACATCTGGCACCAAATAATTAAAAGCTTCACCAAGGAAAAGCACGGCTTGCCAAGGAGTAGTACTACTTGTCAACAGTAGTAACTGTGAAAGGGATCTTGGAGTCCTAGTGGACAACCATTGAAATATGAGCCAGAAGTGTGCAGCAGCTGCCAAAAAAGCCAACACAGTTCTAGGCTGCATAAACAGAGGGATAGAATCAAGATCACATGAAGTGTTAATACCACTTTATAATGCCGTGGTAAGGCCACACTTGGAATACTGCATTCAGTTTTGGTCACCACGATGTATAAAAGATGTGGAGACTCTAGAAAGAGTGCAGAGAAGAGCAACAAAGATGATTAGGGGACTGGAGACTAAAACATATGAAAAACGGTTGCAGGAACTGGGTATGTCTAGTTTAATAGAAAGAAGGACTAGGGGAGACATGATAGCAGTGTTCCAATAGGGGTTGCCACAAAGAAGAGGGAGTCAAACTATTTTCCAAGGCACTTGAGGGTAGAACAAGAAGCAATGGGTGGAAACTAATCAATGAGAGAAGCAACTTAAAACTGAGGAGAAATTTCCTGACAGTTAGAACAATTAATCAGTGGAACAGCTTTCCTCCAGAAGTTGTGAATGCTCCAACACTGGAAGTCTTTAAGAAGATGTTGGATAGCCATTTGTCTGAAACGGTATAGGGTTTCCTGCCTAGTAGACCTCCAAGGTCCCTTCCAACTCTGCTATTGTATTGTAAGGACTTGCACTTAATTCTCTGTTCTTACAGAATATTTGTGGGTTTTTCTTTTCCTTTTTAAAATCTTGGTCACCTCACTGGATATGCTGAGTGCATATTACATGTGGAACACTTGCCTTAGCTTCACCAGATGGCTTCTACAGCAGTGCTATGTTGCCCCCATGAGACATAATTTGAATAACATAAAACAACGCTGCTTACAAATAACCAATCTCATTTTATGTGTTAAAGCAACACTAACATATTTACCATCTCAGCTCTCTAATTTATTACTACCATTACTACTGCTTATTGCAGCTGTTTTTCCTGTCACACCTATTATAAGAGTTTCATCACAGTGGCCTATTATGCTACAGACATCTCCATTGCCATCAGAATAGTAGGATGGAAAGGAAACATTATAATGTGAGGTTGTTTCGTTTAATCCAATGGACGTCCACTCTACTAAGATGAGTGGCCTCTGGGGTTATAGCAGGTGAATCAGATGCTAAACCACAGTCTCTCTTTTAAGCAAAGAGTCTACACAGAAATGAGGTCTCCAGAAAGTAAACAACTACATGGCATTCTTGTCCATATGCCATCACATCTATATTAGTTTTATGCAATGCAAACTTTTTATTATTGAAAATGATATAAAATTGTTTAATTGCTTAAGCAAAGTAATAATGAGCGCTGTTAATAGTAACTTTTGGAAAATTCAGAAAACTAATAAATAGAGAATTTAAACTTTTGTTTTGTATTTTCAGCACAGGTAGTCCTTGACTTACAACCAGTTCTCACACTTATGACTGTCAAAGTATCTCCCCAGTCAAATGATCAAAATTTAGGTGCTTGGCAACCAGCATATATGGACAATGGTTGCAGTGCCCAAAGTCATGTGTTCATTATTTCACCACAAACAAATGGCTAAATAGAACCTTTCCCCCCAATTACGTTCAGTTTTCATCCTCCCGCATGACATTCACAACTGAAATGTATTATTAAAAATCCTGTTTCATTTTAAGATAAACTAATTGAACACTGCAAGGATGATGGATTTTTTTGGTGAAAAAAAGTGGCGTAGGTTCTACTTCCAAACACGAGACTCTTTAGTCCCACATCTATCCTAGATCATTCACCCCTTCAAATCTTCCCAGATTTTATTTTCTTGCAAATGCTGTCTTCCAGAGAAATGGGATGGCATTGTCAACATCCTTTTTTAAAAGATGAAATAACTAATGCAGTTGTTCAACGTTTTCCAATCTGGCCTTGTCCCTGCAGACTTCTCCCTATACATCTATGGACAGCCGTGTTGGAGAAGACTGCACTAGTCCTTTTCAAATGTTTCAGTGAGGTCACATGGAAAATAACTAGAGAGTCTTCCAATGAAAATATAGCTCAGTTTATAAACAGATCTACAATTTAGAAGAATATAAAGTAGGAGGACCAAGAAAAAATACACATGTATTCTTTCTCTATTTTATACCTTTTTAAATTGCAGATCTTTTTTTTTCTTAACCTGTATTAAAGGTTTAGATGTACATGCTGATTTGCAACATATGAAACAGTGTTCTGCACCCACTCAAGAAAGTCTCCAGTTATTTGTCTATGGAGATTCTGAGTCATCAGGTCATGGTTGTCCCAAAGATGCTTTTTCAAGAGGCAGCTGGGCTTTCTAGTTTTTCTTGGAAGAAGTTTCACGTCTCATCCAAGAAGCTTCTTCCACGTCTTCAAAGAAAAACTAGAAAGTCCAGCTGACTCTTGAAAAAGCACCGTTGGGATCTCCACATATTTGCAATGCCCCAGTATTGCATCAACCAGTTGAGTGCACATACACATACAGTGAGACTTAGTTGTCAGGCCCAATTTCAAAATTAAATGCACATGTGATTCTGATTTTATATTTTGGTAAAAATACTTTAGCCAGGCTCCCAAAGAATGTCTGCCTTCTTTTTCTTGGAAATAAATACCTTACTATTGTGTAATGGTTTGTGAGAAAGACCTTAAGAAATGGGGTGAAGAGATGCTGCCTAGGGAATGGCTGGGTAAGAGAGGGTATACCTCAGAAGGGACCCTACCTACTTTCTCAGTATGTAAAGGAGATGACAAGAGATTTGTACTTTCAAACTTCCAAACTTCTGGTTAGATAGATTACAATAAAGAAGAATTAACTCATCAGGGCAGGTTTGCCTGGCTTATATGTTTTTAATGGAAACAAAAATGAGAACAAGGGGACTTCCTGGGCAGGACCTTGCTGATGGTAGCAGCTTAATAGAGCTGCTCCCGAGTTCCTGGTCGCGTTATCTGTCTAGACATCTGACAGGTACCTTATCCTTCAAGCAAAGAAGGGAAGGAGAGAGATCCAGCTGGCAAAGTGCCTTTTTGATCCTTGCAGCTTTTATGTCTGTGAAGAGAGGGGGGGCCCAGCCGAGGCTGAATCATCTCCGTGCCGGAATCTACAGCTGTTTTTTTACAGCCCAAAGTAAGATCCTCCCACTTAGAACAATATTTGAACTATTTGATTTTAATACAAGCAGATTCCGTACCTGAGAACTTCATTTGCTTATTTAAATCCTAGCTTCATTTTTTTACAAGATCTTCCTTCGTTAATTTGGCTACTTAAAAAAGCTTTTAAAATGGCGACTGTGAATTCTCCGTAACAATGCTCACCTTCTTAATCTTCTTGCAAAGAACAGCTATAAAACTTCAAAGGAAGGGAGTGATTTATCACTCTGCCTTATAGCCGGCCAGCAGATTTTTATTAATTAGTTTCACTTCTACAAGATTTTACAAGACCTTTTTTTTAATTAACTTTGCTAATATATATTTCTAATATAGAGAAGTCTAAAATGACGTTGAATATGCTGAGCTGTTTCGTTACAATGCTTTTTTTCTGAAACCTTCTGAAAAGTCCTACGGAGCTAATAAGGGGTGATTTAAGACCTCTTTTCGTAGCTGCATAGCGGGCCAGTAGAGTTTGATTAATTGCTTGAAGATAAGACTTGGAATGGCCTCAAAACTAGGTTCTGGACTGAAACCCCCTCCTAGAAGTACATCCCCAATACCTGGCACAAAGTCGCAGCCTCCACCCTCTATGCCCCCTACTGGAGACTTGTTAACGAAAGAACTTTTTTTGGAAACTTTTAGAGTTTTTAAAGAGGAGATAAAAGAACTTAAGGCGGACTTGTATGATAAAATTGATACTAGGATTGATAAAATGAAAGATGATATACTGGGACTTGTAACTGTACTGACAGAACATGTTTCTGGAATTGAAGATAATCTAGAGGCTCTTAACGAAGCTAATACCAATTTGACATCCAAAACTGAGGTGGTGCAACAAAAAGTTGAAAACGCTGAAAAACAAATTATTATGATACAGTACAGGCAGATGGAGCTGGCATTAAGAGTAAGGGGGTTACGTGAGGATAAACAGGAGAACTTGAAACAGATTCTTTCAGAAGCTTTTGATTGTCTGGTGGGAAGACCGGGGTCTAACTTTGACTGGCAGATCGATAAAGCTTATCATGTTAATTCTTGGGTGGCAAAACAGAAGCAACTTCCCTGAGACGTAGTTATATATTTCACTACAAGAGAGCTCAGAAACATGATACTACAAGAGTCTTATAACACTAGGCTCCAAATTGGGGGCCAGGATTTGACTGTTCTGAAAGAAATACCACCTCAAATGCTAAGAGCCAGGAGAGACTATGCTTTTTTAGTGGAAGAACTCAGAAACCGTCAGATACAGTACAGATGGGACACACCATTTGGTATTATATTTACATTTGACAGGCAAAGATATCGTCTCAACTCTGTATGGAAAGCTCGAGATTTTTATCACAATATTTTGAAGGCGGGACACCCTGCACCATCTGGATCCGGAGAAAGACCACAAGAAGGACAAGACAGACAGCAAACCACACAACTACCAGACAAGATGTACCATCTCCCCTCCCTAGAAGGGCAAGGTGTTATGGAACAAAGACCTAGCCGTATGACTACCAGACGAATGGAAAAACAAGCTAAAAGGCAACAACCTCAACAATCACCACCATCGATCAAGGAGTTACAGCAACAAGCTCAGAAGCCGTGGGAGGAGCTAGGCCAAAGGTTAAACAGGCCATGCAGGAGGCTCTAAAAAAGCTTCAGGTAACCAAAGATGACAACTAAGTTTCTGACATGGAATGTCAATGGATTGAATTCTCCACAGAAGAGAAAGAAAATATTTCACTATCTTAAACAGTTTAAGAATGATATAATATGTTTGCAAGAAACTCATATCAAATCAACTGACCAAAAATATTTGATTAACCCAAAACTGGGTCAACATTTTGTAGCTTCTGCTATGGAAAAGAAAAATGGTATAGTTGTATACTTAAGAAAAGACATCAAAGCTGAATTAATTGAAGCAGATCCCTTTGGAAGATATATCGCGTTAGATCTAATCTTAGAAGGGAAAAAGACATTACTTTTGGGAATTTATGCTCCTAATCAACAGCAAGACAGATTCTATAGAAATCTTCATGCTAAATTAGTACAGTGGGATTATAGGTCTTGCATACTATTGGTTGATTGGAATGGTGTGATAGATACTAAAAGAGATAAGAAGACTTCTCACCCAAATACTAAGATGTGAGCAAAGCTACCCAAACCTTTTTTTGACATGATGGACAACTTTGAACTGAGAGATATTTGGCGAGAAAAAAAATGCAGAGGAATATGATTTCACTTTCTTTTCTGATAGACATCAATCCCTTTCAAGGATTGATTTTATACTAATCACCAATGATTTGCTTTCTAGGGTGAAGAAGACAAAGATTGCAACTAGGGTCCTTTCAGATCATAACCCAGTTTGGATGGAATTGGGAAGGGTAGTGCAGGCAAGAAGGTCTTGCAGATTGAATGAAAACTTATTTAGATATGAAAAGTATATTAATGATTGTAAAAAATTGTTATCTGAATACTTTGTTTTGAATATGAATAAGGGTGCACCTATGGAATTCGTATGGGATGCAAGCAAAGCGTATATGAGAGAAGTGCTGATGAATATAAATAAAACACATAGATATAAACAAGGGCTAAAACGAACAGAATTGGAAGAGGAAATTAAGAGGAAAGAGTTGGAGTTAACAATGAATCCAGGCGATACAAAGGTTAAGGAAGCAATCACCATATTAAAATCTCAATTTGACATGTTGATCTCTGACCAGGTAGCCACTAGTTTATTATATGCAAAACACAATACTTTTTGTAATGCAAACAAACCTGGCAGATGGTTAGCTTATCAGATTAGGAAAAAAAGGAAAACTCAAAATATATCTAAACTGACTTACAGAGGGAAGGAGGTGTTTCAACAGGAGGAGATTCAAAAGACATTTCGGGAATTTTTTACAGAATTGTATAAAGGGGATAAAATTAATGGTTTAGATATAGATAAATATTTAGATCTCTTCCAAATGCTACCTATACTTAAAAAAGATGCAGATCTTTTAGAATGGCAGAAGGGTATCAACAAATTTGTATGGGCAGGAAAGAAGCCGAGGGTAAAGATGAAAATAATGCAAGATGTACACGAGAGAGGAGGCTTGAAATTACCTAACCTAAAACTATATTATGATGCAGTGGCGCTATCTGTAATTAGTGATTGGACTCATTTAACTAATGATAGAATATTGAATATTGAGGGACATGATCTGGTATATGGTTGGCATGCCTACCTGTTATTCAACAAAAAATTGGACAAGAATTTTAAAAGTCATATTTTAAGAAATGCTTTACTGCGGGTCTGGAAAAAATACCAATATAAATTAAATGACAAGATACCCACGTGGGCAATTCCTAGACACGCAATTGAAAATATGAATATAGCACAAAAACAGGATAGAATTACCTACAGACAGCTTCTCATTTTGGAAAGGGGGGTCCTACAACTAAAATCTTTAGAGGTATTAAAAGAGGAGAAGGTAGTTCAAACATGGTTCCAGTATGGGCAATTACAGGCCAGGTGGAAAATAGATCAAAAAATTGGTTTTATCCATGTTGAGGATAATCTGTATAAACAAATAAGAGATCAAAGCTTAATGCATATAAAGAGGATATATAATGTACTAATACAGATGGATTCGGAAACAGAATTAGTTAAAGATTATATGATAAAGTGGGCTCAAAATATTGAAGAACCAATAATGTTGGATACATGGGAAAGAATCTGGGTAAGAAATGTGAAATTTACACAAGCTCAAAACCTGAGAGAAAATTTTTATACGATGTTCTATAGATGGCATTTAGATCCTAAAAAGCTGGCTTCTATGTATCCAAATTTACAGCCTAAATGTTGGCGATGTGGTTCTCTCGATGCTACATATTTTCATATATGGTGGACCTGCCAAAAGGTTAAGGCATTTTGGATAAAAATATGATGGATTATGCAAAATATTTTTAAAAGAAGGATAAAGTTTACTCCTCAGTTATTTCTACTAGGTATAAGTACTGATTTTACAGTGGTAGAGACTAACTTGATTCTGCACTTAATAACGGCAGCAAGACTGTTGGTGGCGTAATACTGGAAGAAGGAAGACTTGCCTACAACTCAAGAATGGACATTGAAAGTTACAAATTTAGCCGAGATGGCTAAAATATCGGCTATCTTAAAGATCATTCAAATGAGAGATATAAACGAGACTGGAAAAAATGGATTGACTATATACAAAACAAATATGGGACTAAGAAATTCCAGATAGCCTATGCTTAAGATCAGGAATGATTTAAACTGTTCAAAGTTAGCGTAGCAAGAAGAAGCTAAGATCAATGTACAGATGTTATTAACCCTTTTTTTCTTTATTTCTTTTTTCTCAATATATTTTAGACTGTGTTTGCTAAAAATCTATACCGTGTACGGGCTCTGGGAAGTCGGGGGGGGGAGGAAGGAGGTGGGGTGTTGGGGGGGAGGGTGGGGGGGGAGGGAGGGATATATACTAGGTTGGGTTAGATTTCAATGTAATGCGACTTCACATGTATACTGTTTTTCTTTAATTTCTCTGTAAAAATAGGATAAGTTAAGTACATTGACATATAGTGGAAATACACCAAGGGGAGGAGGAGAGGGATAGAAGAAAGAGGGGTAGAAAGGGCGGGAGAGAGGATGGGAGGGAGGGTGAGAAGGAAGGGAGGGAGTGGATCGGGAGAGAGGAGTGGTAGAGGAGGAGGGGAAGTAGGGTAGAGGGGAATGATGGAGGGAGGATAGAAAGTTGGAGGGGGGTGGAAGAAAGAGGTGTACGGAGAGTGGAAGAGGTATATTAGGTTGCTATTTTTTGGGGTATTGTTGTCAAGAGGAATTGCTGCGATTATTGTTTAATGTTGTATGGCTCCGGCTATGCACAGTATATATGTGAGTGTATGAAAATGAAAAAATGGAAAATAAAAACCTTTTTCAAAGAAAAAAAATGAGAACAAGGATTGATTTTTTTTCAACAAAAGCAGATCAATCACTAATTATGAGTCATAATGACTTACATAATGCTCAAGAATAAGCCCCAAACTGAGTAAAGTAAATAGAGATGATATGTGATTGTCTCTCATTCCACATATAGTCTATTCCTGAAAGTAATAGAAGGATGATATTTTCAATTACACACTAGGCATTAAGAGAAGTTAATCATATGATTGCTTTGCCATATGTTGAGTTCTGTAGAGACCCACTTGGAGTATATGTTCAAAATGTCATTTGGGCAGAAGAGAGAAAATAAGGTTTTTATTAGAATTTGCTTATTATATTTTTATATCCTGTTTTTAGCCAAGATTGGTTCCCAAAGAAGCATAATGCTAAAATCCATAAGAACAGGCAGTATATTAGAGATAATTAGAGGTATTTATGGCAGTTTCTCTTGATTTTTAGCTATAGGTGCTCGAGGGAAGGATGAATTGCAGATGGTTTTGAGAGTTATGCGAGAGCGCAAGGTTAGCACTTCACAGAAACCAGTCTTTCTAAACTCTGCTTACTTTTTGCACTGATAATATAGTTTGCACACCATGCAATTCTCTTTAGAATAGATGAAAGATGGTACACGGAGATACCTCAAAAATTTCACCCAAAAGTGCTGTTTTAAAAATCAAGAAGGCAGCTACAATCAAAGCCCTACCTCTGTCTGTGTAAAACACAGGATCAGCATACACACAGGCTTGATTTTGCCGTCATGGCCATCATCTCGATCTATTAGAAGCCATTCCAGATGACACTGGTGGTATAGGGTAATAGAAGGAAAGAAAAAGATGCCATTTTTATTACAATTTTATAAAACCCCTGTTAGGAATATAATCTAAGAGTTGGGTTGGCAATATATAAATCATGTAACAATGCTATACCTGTTTCTTTAAATCATGCTGTAAATGTGATTGGCTGCTGTTTCCTCAATCGGCCATAAGATGGAGCCAGAATCATTGTTAGATGCTGATCTGATCTGATCTGATCTGATCTGGAAGCTGGCTGTTAGAAGTGCTGTATTGTGATCAGCATGAGCTATTGTAAGTTTTGCAACTGCTAGCAAACTTTGTGTACCGGACTGTTTGTATGATTATAGACTATGTTATTTGGATTATCCCTTAACTGAAAGACATTGATGACTGACTGTCTTAACCGTGACTTGGACTGTTTGATGGACTCTGATACCTCTATTTCCACAAAAGTAAAAGCCTACTTAAACTGCAGTGTCTCTGAATGCTGGTTTATGTGTTCTCCAACACCAATCTCACAACGCTTCTCTGAACGTACTCGCTCTCCCAACGGGGAGCTTACCTAACAACCTCCAAAAACCTGTGCAGAGAAATTAGAAGTTGTAAAACAAGGAGCATCTCTTTTTCTCAGTATCATTTCCAACCAAACAAATCATCCCCAGTAGACTTTGGATGCTGTAGACTACAGCATTGATTTACTAGAGAGAGCAGTGGAATAAATATATATTATTTCTACAAATTGGAGTGCCCTCCCTTGCAACACTAATTTTAATCAGTCTCACATACATACAAAAATGACATTAACTTTCTCTGTGTAAACACTGAGATCATTGAAGATGTTGCACCTGCTTTTTAAAACAAGTCCACAACCTTTCCTAAAAATGTCCTTGTAATGCTATAAAAATATTAAGTTGAAATTAAATGGTTGGTTGGCTCAAATGCTGGAACATATCAGATTACATAATCACAAGCAAAACCAACTCTCATTTTAAGACTATGATTGACAAACTCTTGTCTCTCCCACCATTCTTTACTATGTAACATTTATATCATGAAAAAGGCCACAATAATAGATTGTAAAGGATTACAATATCCCTCTAAGATACTTGACAGTAAATGGCACAATTGTTTCTAAAAGTATTCTGGAAACACACATTATTTCCATGAGTTAAGCACAGAATTATGTCCAGCTTAGTCTGAGCAGTGGTATTATTTGACATGTTGTGAAATGTTTATATGGATCTTTGTTCCTAGATATAGCATCTGACTTCCCTACATACATTTACATGCTTTCTTTCCTATTTCTCTTTTACTATCATAGGGCTGTGAAAGGCTATGAAAAGGCTGGCAATGGGTGAGCCAGCCAAGAAGATTTAATGAGGGACTGCATGTGGAAGCTAACTAACCAGTGGTGCCAGGTTTTTAATGTTTATGATTTAGATCGCTCTCTCTATATTATTATAATATGTATAATAATATATACAATAATACACACACACGCACACACACACACATACACACACAATGTTGTTTTTATTGATGTTGTTTTAATTGTTCACTGGGAGCTGCCCAGAGTTAAATATATGATGGATGGCTGTAGAAATGTTTTAAAGAAACAAATAATATAAACCCACAGCCTTTCATCGATGTGAGACAGAAGACAGATTTCTGTCTTCCTAAAAACAACATATAAGTAAAAAAAAAAAGCTCTGTTCACCCCTTTTGTGTAATTGCACAGCTGTAAATTCTCCTCCTTCCCCCTTTCTACTTTTTTCGTCTTTATGGTGAGTTGGGGAGAATTTCAGAATTTTCAGGAGACTTGGAAGATGTGATTGTTGGGCTGCTGCACTATGAATCCTTTAAAAGCAGCCTAAGAAATATTTAAGATCTTAGTGTGGGAAGAACAGCTCTCCCAGGCATAATTTTGGTGCTGGTTGCAGCAGGGAGCGTATGCTGTGAGGAAAGTATTATTTTTCTAAATGGAAGGTGTCAGATGGTCACGCAATGTGACTGCATGTTCGAGATCACTGCCTCCCATCTGCAATTTGTGACGTGTGAAAGATTCTGCCCAAATGTGCTCACCAACTGGAAATCCTCAGCACTTTTTTTCCTTATCAGGAGAGACCAAGATAACCAATGGTTTACAGATCAGGGATCCTATCAAATTAATATCATTCTAGGATAAAATCTGCTTTAAATACAACTACTAAAAACTCCACTGAAGTTAACTAGTACATACAATCCATTCATCTGATTAAAAATCCCTCATAGTGAAACAAGGAAAATGTATTAAAAGATTTATGTATCTTTTTTCAAAAGCAGATTTAATAGTAAATGGTATAGACACTAAAGCTGAACTGTTTAATTCTGTTATTTGCCAAGTTTATTAAAAGCATGTTTGGATTATTTTCTCTCTCTGATGATTTCTTCTTCAAAAACCAGTATTATTATTTAATTTCTGCCTCTTTTCATTTAGTTAAATTTATCCTAATATGATTATTTTGGAGGGGAAAGTATACTGTAGATTGGCTTTTTGTTAAGACCATGAAATGTTGTAGTGCAACTCTTTCTAGAGGATGTGGATTTGGATAATTCTTCTACTTGTCATGCTGATTGTAATTCTGGAGCTAATACTAATGGTAGTATAGTTATTTAGTATAATGGAGAGCTGTATTTTCATCTGGTTCAGCACTATTTGTCATTCTGCTATTTTGTTGTGTTGAACCAACCGGTAATCTCTCCATGGAAGATGCACTACAAACTTTGCTCAAATCTTGGTATAAACATCTCAGGAATGGTAAAGATTCCAGGTTGCCTATTGTTTTTGCTTTCCTGTTTGGACATAATTCCAGACTGAATATAGATGTGGCAGCTCTTCCAGGTAGGCCAAATCAAAAACAGAGATCACAAGGATTGCAAGAATGCTACTTTATTGTTGTGTTATATGTTATCAGAGTCTTGAAAGCGTGTCTAAGTATATTTATGTTCCGTCTGATTCTAAACAAAATTAAGGTGTGGGTTTTTTTTGTTTCTTTGTTATACTTCTATCTATCTTAGTTTTAAAAAAATATTTTGCCCAAATCTCTCCTTAATGATTCACTCCTTCCTAGCAGTTCACCCATGTCTTCCCCCAATATCAGCTCCAGATTCATCTATAGGATGTGAATTTAAAGGTATTTTCTTATTGGAAAGTGCCTATATTTCTCTCACACATAAAGAAGCACATGCTAAACTGGAGGACTATAGTCACTCTTTTAATCGGATATGTTGTGTGTTTATGAATAAGGTAGCTTTAGGCATCCAGTTCAAGTGACAAAGCTATCCTAATGCACATGCTATTACTTGCCATCCCAGAATATGTATGAAAGCAGTCATGTTCTTCAATTGTGGCCCTGTGGTGTAACACTTTAGACAGTGACAGAAATGGTGCTCAGAGATTTAATATTATTAGAAATGGCATAGTGCTTCTATCTTATATTTTGATAGTATAACTAGCTGAAGATGTAGTAGATACTTTCAATTTTGATACTAATGAATATTTAAACAATGACAAGTAGCTGACATACCTTTGTTAGCCAGATAGCTATACTATTATTTTCACTATTACTATCTTCCATTCTCTTTCATCAGAGAATGGTTTAGTATTCTTTTGTGGTTAGTGGACAGTGAGAACATGTTGTAGATTGGTTATGTTGTGGCAGCTCTCTAGGAATGGCTTGCCTACCCACTACATAGATACTGCAGGGCAGGGGTGGGTTGCTGATGGTTTTACTATTGGTTCACAACCTGTGTGCGCTGTTCAATGTAAATTGTTCTTTGCGCATGCGTAGAACAATTTACAATCAGTCACTAAAAACAAAAATGGCAGCAGCCCTGCAGCGGCGAGGAAACCAGTTCGGAGGCATGGCAGGCCTGGGTCGCTGCCAGTGCTGTGACCCAGGCCTGAATTCCACTACTGGTTTGGCCGAACCGGGTCGAACTGGGAGTAACCTACCTCTGCTACAAGGGATAGAGGTCTACTCATAAAGTACACATTCCAAAAGGGAGGATTGTTTGCTCACTGTCATTCCCTCACTTACCAGATGTTCTTTGTCAACCCCATACTTTCAAAAACTTTTTTTCTGAGGAGATAGATAAATTTTAAGACAAAACACTTATCTTTTTTAAAACAGAAAGGACCTTAAGAGTTGATGCTTTGTTCTGTAATATGTCAGGAGGTTTCAATCTTTTAGCTACTCCCCAAACCATACATTAGAAAAATTAGAATCCCAATATATTAGCAACTTCTTTTAAAACAGGACTGTATTTTTATTTTATTGATTCCTACTGCATCCTGAAAATTAGTAAAAATGCTAACATTTGGTCAAGTGGCTAGTCAACAAAGTCAACTTTTTGGTTACTACCTGTACCATGCATGGTAATGGCCATATTAATTTAGTTAAGATAATCAAATGAGTATTTTTAAAGACCAAAAACGTAAGAGCTTGTAACATTGCTGGTGAGTAATATTTGTTTATATTGTTTAATGCTTTGGAACATACTGTACTCCATCCAGCGAGCATGAGCAAACCGACTGTAATGCTGGCTAGAACCACCCCTGGATTGCACTTAAGATTCCTATTATTATTGGTATCATCACTGCTTTCTTTTGCCACAATCGTTTTACTTCTATTTGCAATTCTTAATATTTTGAGATTTTGTCCAGTTCTTTTTCTTCTACTATGCTGTCTAAAGATACTGCAACATCCATTATCCAGACAATTTTATCTTTCTTATTGACAATTGTTAAATCTGGAGGTTATGTAGTTGTGCTCGTGTGTGTGTGTGTGAGTCCTAGAGCACTTTAGCTTCTTCATTTTCTATTACTTTTCTGGCCCAACCAGATCTTGCTCACAGGCTAGTGGTGTTTCTTGCAGATATTCTAATGCACCAAGAGAAAGTAGAACAGTTCCTGCAAAAGATGAAATACATAAAATATTAACTTTCTTCCTTACTTTAAGAAAGAAAAGAACAATCTCTCAAACACCCTTGAAATTCTGGTCCTGCCCACTAGCTTTAATGACATCATTATCTTGCTTAATTTGATCATTGTTTAAAAACAAGAACATCTATGTTGTCAACTGTGAAAAAGTTGTCTCCTTCTTGTTTAGTATTTGAGTTTGGATGACAAATCTTGACAGGTGATTATAACCCTGGATTTAAACAAACTATTAATTTAAAAAAACAGTTGGACTTTGTAGAAGGCTGAGTCTGGGAAAACTCTTTTTGTTGAATTATTAATACTTGTAAAAAACATAAATGTTTTAAAAAAGAAAGTGAAAAAGCAAAGCTGCACCTTAGAAGAAGACTATCTGTTGTCTTTTTTATTACCTAATACCACTGTGTCAAAGAGAAGAGCATCTACCAAATGTTGCATGAAGCTCTTAGGAGGGGATTTTGAAAGAAGAGTTTGCATTGTTCAGAAAGTCACTCAAGCAGAGTGAGGGTGGAATTCCATCTGTTCAGTTCAGTTCAGTTCAGCGAACTGGGTTTCTTTGAATGGTTCACTAAATTATGACTAACTTAAAATTACAGTTAATGTGCTTTAAAAATCTTGATCTGCATGACAAGATCATCTTATTGCTTGTTCTTTCTTGCCCTTGAGTTTATCACCTCAGAAATGTCTGTGTGTGAGGAGGAATGTAGGCAGAATAGTAGAAACATACGGGTTCCTTTCTGAGATAATTTACAATGTATTGGATGCTATGAAGATCTTGTGACAGTTCCAGTTACTGTTACTTCAAAGTGGTATGCTAACTCTGGGCTCAGTTTTTAAGAAATCAGTCTGATCTTCCAGTATATAAGATGTTTATCTAATTGTAGATTTGCCTCATGAAGGAGCCTGCATTCTTGCTGCTTATCAGCCAAGTAAATTAATGGATGGTCCCTCTCTAAAATAACCCTGATTTTTTATTAATAGAGTGATGGCTAAAAGACGAAAACAATCTTTTGAGTTTTGGCTTCTAGGAAGCTGAGACATTATGTTTGGCATGAACTGTATGTATCTTCAATGAGCAGAATACTGCCGGATATGTGATTTTCCAGGTCAACTTTTTCTAAGAAAGCAAATACCCCACAAATGTTATTAGGTTTCTCCAATTCCTGTTGTTCTGCCTTGAAAATGAGCAGTGGCACCTGGGATAATTAGTTCACTTAAAATCAAAGCAATATATTGATCAAGAATATAAAAGTTAAGTTTCAAATGAGTAGTGAGTCCAACTAATTCAAACCATGCCTTTTTTCAGACTATGTTTCTTAGGTCATATCTCTTTTATGAAGAAAGATAAGGTTATGACTGTATAACCATCTCCCCTTTCCCTTTTTATAGAAGTGATAAAAGAAAAGTTATTACTCACAAGCTTGCCATTCACAAAATGTCAGGAAAAGTGTTAGAAAGAACAAAAACTAATTCCTTCAGTTTCACCCAGCGTCGGCACAATGGTACAGTAGTGTTGAGTAAGGGACCTCACTCAGAAAAGAAGGTTCTGAGATTGTGGCTTCCAAAGCTCTTAATTAAAGCGGCTTTTGATGGGCTGGTTTTTGTTCAGATCCAATATTGACCCAGGTTCCAGTATTGGATCTATCTCTCACATAACTTTTATGTCTGATCCTTCTGATCAGGCTGGTTCCTCTCATCTAATCAAGATGAGCTACATGGAATAACATCACTTTTATCCATCTTTGCACCAATGCAAAATATTATAAGATACATTAAATCTTATTCTAAGTAACTATTGTAAAAAGATGAAATAATCTGCCTACTTTTTAAATCTGGGCTGTTTTGCCCTACGTGGTTTGCGAAGGTTTTTTCCCCATTCTTTTTTCTTTGCTGAGTGGCAAAATGTCTACTAACTTGCACCACCATACATTGTTATTTAAATTCTCACATTGAATATGATGTAAGAAAGCAAGATAAAATAAATAAACTATATGATTGGAACATTCATAGTAATATCTGTAACTTTTACAAATATGAAATTTATCTTCTGCATAAACCAGGTGTCCTTGACTAATTTTTGTCTAGTTAATTCAGTGAGGCATAGCATAGCATAGCATAGCATAGCATAGCATAGCATAGCATAGCATAGCATAGCATAGCATAGCATAACATAACCTTACTCCCATTTTGTGCCTGAAACTTTGATTTCAGGTCCATGTTGATTTCTAATCCAGATGTGTCAATTGTGAATGCATAAAACATGTCACATTCTGAATTGGGGTACTTTTTCATTTCAGCGCTAATACACATATAATGCTCATCTGCCTCATTGTCTTTTGGCACCTGTTTCTCTCAGATTCTGGATCAAGAATGAGACCTATTTGTCTGAAGCCTTATACAAAATACAGTAGATACCTTTTATTGACTACCTGTAGAAAATGGACTCTATTTTTTTTAAATGGAGACAAGTTATATACATTTATAGGATGATTTCAAAAATACTATATCGCTACAGTATTCATGAACCTATGGGCTTTGTTGTTCCTAGAGACTGACTTCACATGCATACTAATATGTTTGTTTCCTCCATACCTTCAAGATTTGCTTTACCAATGTGTAGAGTGAAGCAGAACCATCAGACAAAGTCTTAGGGTCATGAAAAAGAATCTTGCTGGTCTCTGTGTATCTATCTACTGTTTACCTATCATCATCAATATTATTATGAAGAAATAGGAAGAGACACTTGTAAGGGGTGTTGTTGTTGTTGTTGTTGTTGTTATTATTATTATTATTATTATTATTATTATTATTATTATTATTATGGTCTCAGACATTACAATCACTTGCCTGGCCTAGGATCCTATGCACCTTGACTTCAAAGGAAGACAGGCAGTATGCTACTGCTGTTTTGCCGCTGGCAAGAAAATCTCTTTGAGCCAGCCCAACATTTCCATGGCTAAAACTAATGATGCAACTTTGTCCTCTTTAGCTTGCCTTCTTATGAATGTGTCAAGTTTCAGTCCTGTGGTGACTGATGTGGTACTAAGACAGCACAAAGTTGCTGAGTGGGCATCTCAAAGCACAGGGTGAGAATCTATTTCTATTGCTTCTCTTCTTCAGTGCCCATCATCTTTGCAGGGGGAAAAAACCCCTCTAGCTTCCTATTGGATTCCAGGTTTTTTTTTTAATAGTATCAAGGGCCCTTCATTATATATGACTCACCTACATCTGTTGAGGTTACTCTGCAGAACATAATCTCACAATAATGGAATAATGAAATGCAATCTTCTTTGCTTATCTGTACCTGCATGGTGGAGTAATGTTAAGTTCTCAATGCAGAATTCTGTGAATATCAGTAATGCTGATTTAGCTTTCAAAATAGCGGAAGGAAATTCCCAAGAATCACATTTTAGAATGGGCTGTCTCATTTGATCTACATCTAAGATCAAGGCCTCCCTTGGATTTTGCATCTATTGTACTTGATAGGTAAAAAAAAGTTTTTTTTTCTCATAGAGAACTCTTTGATAGTAGCTCTCCTCTAGAGTAAGTTTAGTGTTGTGGTTAGGCACAAGCCAAGTGAAAGGCTTTGGGCCAGTCACTCTCTTTCAGCCCCAGGAAGAAGACAGAGACAAACCACTTCCAAAATACTATCAAGGAAACTACAGGGACTTATTCAGGCAGTGGCTAAGTGTTAACAGTGACTCAGAGGTGTCTACTCTGGCACATACAAATATTTCTGTACAGGTCAGTTGTTCAACAGATGTCATGGTTGGAAGACTGATTTTGTTGAAAAATTGATTTTGAGAATCAGTGCTTACAAGGCATATGAAGAGAAATCCCCTCTTAAAAACATAGCAAATAAAAATTATTTAGCAAGTTAATAATACTTGATGCAAGTGATTTTAGCATTCTTTGCTAAGGAACCAAGTTGACCTGATCATTATCATTTAATATCTGAGATTCATTGATATAGACTCTATCTATCATATTTACCAATCACCACCCCTTTTTTCTCCAACATCATGTGTTGACAAATCCTGGTGCCATATAAAATGCAAAAACAGATTATGAGCTCCCTACATTGCCAACTATATGCTTAGAAATCTATGCAAAATTGCCAGGAGACTAGGCAGATTCAGTAGCACAAATTAACACACAATGACAGGCTATTCTGTTTGGAATAATGAACATATGTGCTTTCAATTGAACAGTTTTTTTCACTGGGCATTCCTATTTCTTATTTAACAGTTTAATGTATTAGATTCTTCTAGAATAAATATTAGAGGTATAGTGACAGAATCTTGCAAGTTTGATTGTGCTGCACTTCCTCCTCCTCCTTCTTTTAGTTCAGTTAACTAGGGAGGCATCTGTCTTGCCCTTTCCAAATATTATGTTGCTGGTCTGGGCTTAAAAATGCTTCAGCCCCTTTTGCCTTGGCAACACTTCCTGCATACCTCTGTCAGAGTCATCTTTCTTATTCTCCACACAGACCTACACTGGCATCTTCTCCATTAAGATACTAATGGAGCTTTTTGATATTTTCAGCTGATATTGAAACATGACTGTTTATAGAGGTTTATCCAAACCGATTTGCTGATGCAATTGAATTTTCTCTAACCAGGAGTCCCCCAAATTTTGGATAACAATTTCCAGAGTTCTTAGCCATATATTACTTGTGTGCTAACCCAGGTTAAACTAGGGAGCAAACTAAAGCCCTGTTCTGGATGCAGATAATTAAATTTCCCCCAATGAAAAGAAGCAAATATTGCAATTTTCGGAATACAGCTTTATTTTGCCTTTTTATTCTTTTATTTTGCAAACATTGGTTATGCCTAATGGGAAAAAAGAAGCAAGGACTCGTTTTAAGAAGGAAGTAAGCCCTCAGGTTCTCATTTTTAATCAGACAATTCTTGCATAAGTCAGCCAGGGAACCAGATAAAAAGAGCCAGTTAACATGTTAAAGGTCAGAATTTCAGAAGTGCTGCTACAAATGTGTTACAACCAACTATTAATTCTGCTTTCTTTTTTAAAGGGTTTGGTTATGTCCAAGGAGATGCCAGGTACATTTTTCTTAATGTATAAGCACAAGTTACACATAACAACTTAACAACACAATACTGCCTCTTTAATGCTAATCTATTCCTTGCAATCTACTAGATACATGAAGAATCATTGGTGTGTATCAAGAGAGCAAAATCAGATTCTGAAAAAATCTGAAAGGATGCACTAGAGTGTACATAATAATGTATTTTAATCTGTCAGGCCTTAAAATTAATCATGAATTCCCACAGAGATTTTAATAATTTTGAGATGATGGGGGAGGGTGCATATGTATATGCGCGTATTCATCCAGTGATATTTTTGGATCAAGTTCTTAAAATGCAGCATGTAAAAAGGTGGGAAAGATAAAGAAAAAAGCATTTTTCCATTACTTAGTTGCATAAAATACACATAAGCAGGTATATTTAATTGAGTGTATTATTCTACTCTGGACCTAATGGTCTAACAGATAGATATCACAAAAACAAAGCCAGTCAGGTAATAAAGTTGCCCTCAGCATGAACCATAAGGAATGCTGTGTGTATGTGTGTGTGTGTATATATATATATATATATATATATATATATATATATATATATATATATATATATATATATATATATATATATATATATATATATATATATATAAATAAATATATATATATATATATATATATATATATATATATATATATATATATATATATATATATATATATATATATATATATATATATATTTATTTATTTATTTATTTATTTAAAGTCACAACCCCTGGTATGCCCAAATATGGGAGGAAGGTCACACTTCCACTCTCTGTCTTCGGCTCGTCACAAGAGACCATCCAGACAGAAACCCAATATTTTTTACTGTTGCCTTTTTTGTTACATTTGTTATATTTGTGCTGATAAATAAATAAAGGGAGACTAGTATAGATCTATTTCAAGCTATTTAGCTCTCATCAGCTAGCCACACCCTTACTGGGAATCGAACCTGTGCTCTATTGCCTCTAAGGCAGATGTGTTAACCATTGACCATTAACCATTGAGCTCAATGGTTAACACATCTGCCTTAGAGGCAATAGAGCACAGGTTCGATTCCCAGTAAGGGTGTGGCTAGCTGATGAGAGCTAAATAGCTTGAAATAGATCTATACTAGTCTCCCTTTATTTATTTATCAGCACAAATATAACATATATATATATATATATATATATATATATATATATATATATATATATATATATATATATATATATATATATATATATATATATATATATATATATATATATATATAAACAACTCTTCTTTCACAAGTAAATGTAAAGAAGAATTGAACATCTGCAAACCATAGAATTACGAATGACATACATGGTAGGACCCTGAGTTGCTATAATAAAGATGTTTGATATAAATGTTACTATAAGTTTGCAGCACAATGGCTTTCATCTTGGCCAGGATATCACTGGTAGCAAATGATGGAATAGATGCAAGGGCACTATTCACTCTTTTTTGAGTTTGCATCTAAAACCCTCAAATGGCACAGGATAACTCTCAGTCCGGACTTTCCAATGGAGCACTTGCTGAAAATGTATTGCAGCACATTTAAAAAACAACATCAGTATAATTAGTGCTACACAGATCCCCCCCCCCCCCCCACACACACACAAATTTGATCAGCTATTTGGGCTTGGAGAGGGCAGTCATACATAACCCATATGCATAGCATTTCTGTTGCAAGGGAAACTGAAAAAATAACAAGCACAATTTACTGCCCAACATCAACCTACATATTCTAGGTACAATTATGGGTGTAATTCATTGCTGTGTTCATTCGTTGGTTATTTTGCTTCTCTCTAGGAGCTTCTGGCAATATATACACAATATATGTATGACAGATACTGTAGCTGATAATAAAAATTAGAAAGCATATTCTATGGCTTTTGTAAATAAGAGTTTGCACAGCTAAATTTGCTTTGCATGTTATGCCTATAGTATCTTTGCCACAGTCATAATTTGTACTGCTTTCTTTCAGTCTCTTTATCTCTAATGCATAGCCCTTCTTTGAATGATGATTTATATGATTTAATTGCCAGTGAACATTTAATTTTAGAACAAACATGGAATATATTAAAAGTTCCCAACTATTGTATTAATAATATTTGAGTTGAGATTTTGTTTTCTAGCCTCAGTGGTTGGTGATATTTCTGACAGGAGCACTGAGGTAGGGGTGGAAAGAACTGAAGTGTGTCTGATACAGCAGTTTCTCTTCTGTACCACAGCTTTATTTTATTTTTTTATGAGGCTGTTGCAAATTGATATCTTCTGATATCCAGTTCAATAAAACATTGTAGAAGTGGATTAGAAATTGATGGGATAAAGAAAAAAGGAATGAAAGGATATTCATGGTAGAAGTTATTTGTGATGCTTTTCATCGATACATTAACCAAAATGCCTAACGGAGAAGCTTGAGGGAAAAGGGTTAGTTTTTTTTTGAAGTTTTACTTTTATTTAAATGGACATTCAGAACCATATAGCCTCTGCAAAACGTCTATGAAGGCCCACCCCAAATTTTAAATTATGAATTCAAGTGAATAATGTGCAAATAGTAATTGGATTTGTCTTGAGGATTTATTTTCTGCATTCTAAAAACCATTGTCTTAATGGAGAAAAAATGACTTTCAGAGGTTCCCCCCGCCCTCAAGAAGAACATTTTCTGAAGGGGTTCCAGGTTCTAAAATACAATGTACCTACAGTGTTTGTCAGATGAATGCCTTTCATCAAATACTCAGTTCTCATAGTGAAGCCTTTATGACTGCCCATAGTTCAATTAAATCTCATTGACAACACATTTTTTCTTATGAGATTTTGAAGCCTGTGTAGCTAGCTGCCACATTATGAAGAAAATGTTATATCTGAAAGCAAGAATAACAACACTAATGTTCTTTATTACCTCATAATGATTGCTAAATTTCAAATACGGCATCAAGAGAATTTTTTAAAAATTTAAATATAAACCATACCCATTTTCCTGAGGGAAAGGGGAAAAAATCAGAAAATTAAAAGAAAAATGTTGGCACAGTATTAAGCCAAATTAAGTTAATATTAAGCCAGTATAGACATTCTTACGGCTGAAACCACCTGAATCCCCAGCCACACTCAACTTGACTTCACAAAAACTGACTATTGTCCATACAGTGCTACATATTTTCTTCACCTTGTGCAGTTTAAGTTTAAGTTTAAGTTTTATTTTATTTATATGCCGCCCTATTCCCAAAAAGGGACTCAGGGCGGCGAACAACTTAAACGGGCAAGGGAAACATACAAGTACAAAATAGACATTTAAAATAACCAACAACCACACCTGTCAAGAGGGGAAGGGAACTCATCAACCCCAGGCCTGCTGACACAGCCAGGTTTTAACGGCTTTTCGGAAAGCAGGGAGAGAGGTGAGGGTCCGAATCTCCGCGGGGAGTTCGTTCCAAAGGGCCGGAGCTGCAACAGAGAAGGCCCTCCCCCGGGTCATAGCCAGATGGCATTGGCTAGTGGATGGAACCCGGAGGAGGCCGACCCTGTGCGATCTAATGGGTCTTTGGGAGGTAATTGGCAGCAGGTGATCTCTCAAGTACCCAGGTCCAATACCATGAAGGGCTTTATAAGTAATAACTAGCACCTTGAAGCGTATCTGGAGACTGATTGGGAGCCAGTGCAGCTCGCGGAGGATAGGTGTAACGTGGGTGTATCGAGGTACACCCACAATCGCTCGCGCGGCCGCATTCTGGACCAGTTGAAGTCTCCGAATGCTCTTCAAGGGCTGCCCCATGTAGAGCGCATTGCAGTAGTCCAGTCTTGAGGTCACGAGGGCGTGAGTGAGTTGGAATCTGAAAAGATTGTACTTCAGGAATGGCAATGAAACAATGAAGATATTATAATAGTACTATTCATAGATACCGGAAAAATATTTGGCATGTAATGGTTTTTGGATCACTAATCTTCTCCAACCTGAAACCCCCTGATTTGTTGAGAATGCCGTTCCAGAATTCCTAGAGAATACTTTTGGAAGGCGCTTAGGTAGTTACTGTCAAGTTACTTTAAGGTATGAGGATTGTGGAAGACTGTTGAGTCTAAGCAAGAAAATGCTTAGTATCTACAATATTCTATATACATGTTACTGGTGTGTGTGTGTGTGTGTGTGTGTGTGTGTGTGTGTGTGTGTGTGTGTGTGTATGCATACTTATATACACAGCATCTTTTCTCTTGGAAATCCATACCTGTGTTAGAACTTTCTGTAACCAGAGCATAGTGACATAATTAAACAGCACAACAGATTAGACTTAGGCTAAATTAGTCATGTTTCCATTATAAACAGGAGGGCAAGTTAATCATGAACTTACATTTACTGATGTGAAAAGATCAAAAGCTTTAATAAGCCTGGATCCAGCTTTGTCGCAGTCTATTCTTTGAAACTGCTTGTTCTTAAAGATGTACCGAGCTTCTGCACTAGCCAATCACTTTACCCCATCTTGAATATTTTGTCCAATCCAGGTATCATACTTTGAGAAGGATTCAGAGCAAGGAGGATTATTCGTGGTACAAACAAAACTAAACATGATATACGGAGAAAGATCGTGGGAAATGAGTAAATTTAATCTTGGGAAGAATGAGTAAGAAGTCTCTTCGAGTACCTAAAAAGGATGTTACATAGAAAAAGGCTATGACCTGTTGTCAGTCATTTCAAATTACAAGACATGGAACAATAGACATCTGATTCCAACAAACTAGTAGGAACAAATTAAAAACAGTGAGGGAACCAATAGCATAGGAGGTAATAGCTTCCTTTCACTGGTTAGTTCAAGCTGAGGCTGGACATGTAGTCCCCAGACTGGGCCAGGGCATTGTAGAGAAAGAGAATATTCATTACAATAGTCACTTCACTTGTATTTTTATTTCATTTTGTGAGGAATAACCAAAGTGTGTCTGACACACTATGTGCTACAGCGCATATTGACATATAAAGTATGGGAAATATTGTGAATATGAGGACAACATTAACACTTTAATTAATCATTGGAGGAAAAGCTAAGTCTCAAGTACCACAGTATGGTAGCTGCAGCATACTTTTTGTACATTCATAATGAAACAAAATATAATTGCTATGTAATTAGAGTTTAAGACCAAAACAATTTCTTAATCAGTAATTATGAAAATAATGTTAAATTATTTTCATTAATAAATGGTTTGCAATTAACACTGTTTTGAATTAATGTGGTATTTACAGCATTACTAAAACTTGGTTACTTCAATTAAAGACCAATTTAATCAATGCTGGGCTGTCAAAATATCCTCTCTGTTTAAATGCCCACGCACAGGCAAGTATCTCTGCCAATTATCCAAGAGTCTTGGTTGTTCATTACCAAAATCAAATATCCAACCATGACAGAATGAATGTTTCTTTGTCCTTCATTATTTCCATGTTTTATAATCTCTTTGTCTAGTAAAAAGAAAGAGAACAGAGATAAGAACAGCAACGCTTGAAACATGGATGCAAGAATTAGTTGTAGATTTTTTTTAGTGAATGGTTAAATCTTTGTTATATATGCATGTTTATATAAGTTGCTGAGTAAATAGACGGTTAAATTGTTTTATATCCTCAAACAGCAAGGCCATATTTTTTTTTCTGGAGTGGTGGGTGGTGGTAGAAAGCTCTGAGAACATGAAACTAATGTGCAACAAGAGGGTGTCATTCAAAAGCTGATGGCTGACATGCTTGGATGAAAATGTTCTTCAGTTTAAGTCAGGTTCCTTGGGGACCTTGGAATTCTGAGGGAAAGGTCTTGAGATCTTCCTAGGCATCTGCTTCTCTCTGAGGTTGGTTGGTTGCTATGGAGCTTAGAAAATTCAATACAAAAAGAGGATGCTGCAATCCTCCACCAATGCAAAATCAATGTGTAAGATTATCAAATATGAAGGTTGATTGGGCAGCTTAGCTAAGTATTTGCTAAAATTCTTCTTGCAGTTCTCTCTGTTTGTGTGTAAGAGAGGGAGAGAGAAGGAGACAGAGATTGTTTCCCTTCTTCTATTTATAGTCCTATTTTATTTTATTTTGTTTTATTTTATTATTATTTTTTAACTTGTATAATTTTATTATTTTGAGGCCTACTAAAATTTATTTCCAAAGTTCCACTCCCAAACATAGTTTTTACCAGTTCTTCCTTGAAACTGGGGGGACTATATCATGAGAAGTTTTGATCTAGGCATTTTGCATTACAAGGGTCACAAATGAAATCTAGTTTTAAGGGGCAAGAACAAACCTCAAGTGGATGACACAGGCAAAATAGAAGCTTTGGCTTATTTATATCTTGAGTAGAGATAAGAGAAAAAAGTGATTGACAGCTTAATGTGTAATTCCACAGCTCTATAAATTCAAATCAATTAACTGAAATACAGCTATCTATCAAATCTATACTTTTCAAAACACATGTAAATAGATCTTTCTAGGAGAAAATAGCTACATTAATGAAAATAATACATATAGTACAGTATAATAGGAAATATTGTTTGCCAAAATACATATTAGAGAGAAATAGTTATGTAAATACTGACAGTTTTTCATGTGCTCATTCAGAAGTGGGTAAGGATTAATTTAATACAAGAAAAATGAACAATTGACAGAAATTGAAATTGATAAATTTGTCCCTCCTTAGTCTTGAGCTATGAATATCTGAAGCAATAAGATAACTCAAAGAAACCGACTTACATATTTTGACTCTCAGGGTTTCTGCAAGGGATTCTTTAAAATATCAAACAGGTTTTTGCTTAGAGGAAGCCAAGATCCTAGTATGTCAAGGCAAACAGCAAATGAGATACAATCAAAATAATGTTTACTAATAAATAAATCCTGCTGAATTCAGTAGGACATAACAGATTCATAACATATACAGGCTCTAAAAAGACAGCAATTATAAATTTCGTATGATAAAAGAAAAATAATGATAATTGAAAAACATGGGGAAAATATAAATGGCTAGAAAAAATTATCAAATTAGCATGGATTTATATTCTATTTTTAAGTATCTTTAAAAAGGGAAGGATTGAAAGAAAGAGGGGGGAAAAGAAGATAGAAATTATGCAAATAGTTTTTTTTAAACCCAAACATATTTAATATGCAGACATGAATACACGTCCTTTGATTTATAGTTCATTTTTTTCTTGGAGATTCAAAAATCTAATGGAAGGAAGAAAGGTAGGAAGGAAGTTTTTTGAGATGTAAATGGACTTTAAATCTATCACCAAGTCTGACCATTAGCTTCACAGACTTGCAATTCAAGGCTTAAGAATAACAAACTTTTTAAAGAAATGTAACTATTCAACAGTTGAGAAAGCCCAAGCTGCCTGAAAGCTAATGGGCAGAAATGCAACAGAGGCCTAACTTGGAATTTTGAACTGTTGAGGTGGTCAAGATAGTTCAGTATTATCTTGCACAGAGAATTCAACTGCATCGATCTCATGGAGACACGGACATCTGTTTGTCTGTGTGGCAGCCAATCTCTTGTTGGCAAAGGCAAGGGAATATCCCAAAGCTTCACAGAAAGGCAAGTAAAAGAAAAAAAAATGATTCTCAATTCAGCCCATCTTTACTCAGCTTCATCCCACAGTGTGTTAATTAGATGAGCAGATGTAGAATTTAGGAAGATTTCCAGATTAATTGTCAGGAAAGTGAAACAGTTAGCACAGGCCTCACTAAGCAGGGTTCTAGTCTCTTGTCATGTTGACATAAGCAGCACCACACCTGCCAACAGGGCATCTGCAGTCTTCTCCCAGAATTGGCCAAGATCATCTCCTTGGCTCTGATATACAGTGAAGCCCTTTTATGAGGATCATCATTGGTTGTAGAAGCAACACAGAGACCCAGGGCACCTTTTTCTGAATAATGCCACCTCACTCTGAGATGTTGATGAAAAGACTCAAGCTGTTCATTTTTCTCTCTCTATCTCTTGGCATTGGCCTAGAGACACTTGTTTGAATTGGTAATAAATTCCAGGAATCTAAAGAAACTGACAATATCACTTTCACAAAATATTCAAGGCTAACAGAAAATGGAGGAGTTTTGTATTATACTTAAATAGAGGCTGTATGCAATATTTTTGTGGGGGAAAGGAGCATATGATGTTCATCCATCATGTTTGAAGAGGATCTAACAGGTTGTGGGCTGTCCATGATGTGTCTGCAGGTGGCTGGTAAGGCCTATACGGGTATGAAATGTTCTGCCACATGTTGGGCAGACATGTGTGGGCACCATTGTTGCAGCATTTGCAGCTCTGGCTTTGCGGGGTGCCCGCTTCTCTTGTGCTATGGTTCTCCTTCTGTGCTCAGGAGGTGGTGTCAATATCCAGGGACTTGAAGGAGGCTTTCAACATGTCTTTGTATTGCTTCCTTTGTCTCCCGTGTGATTATTCTTAAGTAGAGGCTGGATGCAATATTTTTGTGGGGGAAAGGAGCATATATAACAGAACTTAAAGATTAATTGCTAGTGAAGGCTATTGTTTCTCATATATTCACATATACTACATATAAAAAGGCTCATATATATGTGTGTGTGTGTGTATGATGAGTTGGTGGAAGAAAAAGCAGACCGAGATAAATTGATAGTGATAGATTGGGTAGGGCTGGTGGATCAAAATAACCTATGCCCAGTATGGACAAAAAGTACAAAAACATCATGTACTAAATATTTGAAACTAGAGTACTAATACAGGCAACAAAGGTGTAGCTTCTTGCTTTCTGTTTGTCCAGAGATTTTCTTCTATATTTTCAACATAGCTGCTTGAAATCAATAGCAATAGCAATAGCAATAGCAGTAGACTTATATACCGCTTCATAGGCCTATCAGGCCTCTCTAAGCGGTTTACAGAGAGTCAGCATATTGCCCCCAACAATCTGGGTCCTCATTTTACCCACCTCGGAAGGATGGAAGGCTGAGTCAACCCTGAGCCGGTGAGATTTGAACCGCTGACCTGCTGATCTAGCAGTAGCCTGCAGTGCTGCTCTTTAACCACTGCGCCACCTTATACATCCCTATATTTGTCTGTTTCTACTTCTAAATTTGAAGAAATTGACCACCTCTCCCATTTGGTCTGCAGGAAAGACCTAGTCCTGGTCCCATCTGCTAGGAACAGAGCCTTTTCTGTCATGGCCTCACCTTTTGGAACACCACAATCCAGGAATTTAAAATGGCCCTAGATTGACTTTGTTGGCCTCTTGCATATCATTGAACTTAGTGATCTAGATGTGTTGCAGAGTGTCAGGTGTGACTTCATTTAATAATCAGGAAAGAAACCACTCAATTCCATTTGTTTGAAATTAAGTGTACTTTTACTAATTACAAACGAACAGTTGCAAAGCTAAGCTGAATCTGGTTAATTAGGCACAAAAGCAAGGAATATCATGTATAATTCAATCCCCTCCCCTTGGCACCCCAGTCCATAGTCCAATTATAATTCACCCAACAGTCAGGTGGGAGATATCTTCAAAAAACATCACCAGGATGGAATGCTAGACAGTTAACCTTGGCGGGAAACTCCCTTCCTCCACATGCGCAGTAAGATGGTCAGGTCAGCGTCTAGAATCTTCCTCCAGCACATAATGATTCCCTTCCCAAATACCATGCCCCCCCTTCCCCATTTCAATGGCAGCCGAAGCAGCACCAAAGCAGAGGCTGACACAGAGGTTATAATATTTTGTCGGCAGTTATTTTTTTTTAACTGTTTCCTATTTATTAAGTATATAAAGGCTGCCAACATTAAAGACGTCTGCCTGTTTTAGACTGGAATATTTGAAGATTGAATGATGGATGTCATGTGTTATTTAGCCCCGATAATTGTTTGGCTCACAGAATAAGAGTGCTTTGAAATATGCAAATGTTAACATGAGAGTCTGAAGAAAACATGAAGGATTTTAGTCTGAAATATTATAGACTCTGAGACTTTTGTGTAATCTTCTAGAGTGCTGCCCAAAAAACATTTCAAATGTTTGTAAATATCATTTACAATTCTGCTATGAAGTTGCATACCTTTGCATAGTGCTGCCTGCATCTCCTGAGAACTACACTCATTTATTTCTACAAATGAGTCCAGCACCAGAGATAGCTTTTATGTGTAATCAGGCTGCAAAATGTCTCAGGCCATTTTGTCTAATCCCCAATACCTATATAATTCCCATAGCAATTTAATCCCATCAGAGACTGGAATAATTCAGTGAGAAGAATATTCTCTAGGCAAACAAATATTTCTTTGTATCCAGAATTTTCTTGTGAAGCAATATATTCACTAATGCATAAAATGCACACAAGATACAACATGCTTATGAAGATTCATAATAAGAAACAATACTGGGAAATGCATAATTCTTCATATTAGAAACCAACCAAGCCACACTGACTGTCTATATATAACACAGCAAGTGAAAAGGTTAACTCAACAAATATATAAAAATGATAATTTGTCTCTCAATTATACCTGTTTGGGACAGTGTCTGCTTTCTGCAATAATGTTTTCCTTTTGCAGGTGCTTTCTATATACCGTTACATGAAATAAATCTTGCTGAGCTCAGTAGCTCTTACTCAGAGTAAACCTCTTTGGCTGGTCTTTGTACATGTGCTGGTCTTGAGTGAGATGGCATTAAAATGTTATATGCAATATAATTTATAAACTTTATATTTGGGTGTGGTTTGCTATGGTTTGCTATGCTAATTTTACTGTAAATATGCAATATTAACAGTACAATTAGCAATATTAAATACAGGAGACAAGATCTAATTTAAAGCTACTCCTTTGTAAGGTGTGAGTTGAAAAGAGGAACCTGAGTTCTAACATAGTTCTAACTCAGGACAGATCTGCATTTTCTACTTGGCCCATTCCCAGAATGGGCCATTCACTGCTTCAAGGCAGGAATGGAGGATGTTGTCCTCTTCTTACTCTCAGCCCATTCTGAATGCATCCCACACCTGTCCTTTCCAGCTTCAAAACTGCTGTTTTCCAACTTGAGCTATCTTAAAACCCTTCAGAGTAGAAAGTATCCCAGTTTCATTCCAGTCTGGGAGCGGTTCCAATTGACTGGTGGTAAAGTGCCTGATATCTATCCAACAAAGATTTAGTATCACCAGTCAAGCCCGGGACATACCTGCCATGGCATCCACTTGGCATGGTTTTCCTTGATACCACATTCACAAGATGGATAAATTCCTCATATTTATCTGGGGGTGGAGAGATATTCCTACATCTTTATCCAGCTGCTGTCGAAAGTTCACCCATCTAGCCTTCTTAAAGTTAAAATGTCTACAAAAGGGTACCTCCCGGGGTTTCACAACAGCATTTAAATACACACAATGGGTCTATGTTGGGTGCAAGTTGAAAGTCATGTCTGCCCAAGATTTAAGTCGTGCCCCTGGTGATATCTCCAGTCCTCACTGTGACAATTAAAATCCCTAATAATACATTTTATTTTTATCATATATAAAATTATGTTTATTATCTGGGTTAGGGTTTCTACTTTTTTTACAGCAGTAGATTCTGTTTTTGAATGTTGACATGTTGAAAAAGAGACAATAAAAACTTTATGAAGAAATATAGAGAAGCAAATGCACATTTGCAATTTCTGTTATGTCCAAGGGGATAAATGTTTTGAGCCTTTTAATTGCTGTACTGTAGGTTAGAACAGTGTTTTTCCCAGTCAGAAACCTATATTAATTTAAACAGATTTATGGTTATCTTCACAAGATAATATGTGCAAATGATTAAAAACAATTTAGATGTTGTAACAACAGAAGCATTTTTTATAGCAGCATGCTGTACTTTGCCAAAATTCTTCTTATTAGGAATCAATTAACATCAGAGCTGAGATGGATGCATATTTAGGTCTTGGAATCAGAAGTTTCAACTTAATGCCACTTCTTCATCAAGTGTGGAGTTGGGGATACATCTCCAGATGGTCCATACAAATGTTTTGCCATACATCACTCACTCTTTGAATGTCAAACATCTTTGGAATTAAATATATCAACAACTAGCATCTTATATTACAGAATTGCCATATCCTGCTCTTTGATAAGGCAAATGCAGAGCAAATATACAATAGTTTCATTTTCTGAAGCCACTTTGGATATACTAAGATACAGCCCGGGCAGTGAGAAAGAAAAAGAAGGGGGTTTGTCCAGATATACAAGAATATGTATCTGTAGGCTTTAAAGTAGTTTGGGAATTTGTTTAGATAATCATTATTCTGACAAGGTGCATATAATATTTGGCCTGTTTCTGGACTTAATCGTTAATGCTCGATCCACAAAGCTAGACCTTTGAAGGTGTACAAACTTTGGTAAAATTCTGGACATATTCATATGTGCTTTACCTAAAAAAGGGACTTGCCCTCTAAAGTAAGAGTGAGCAAAAGGCAATTTGATGAATTTGGACAATACAGTAGAAGGAAAGGAAAACAAACACACATACCCACACACACTAATTTAACAATTGTTAATTAATTATTTTCTCTCCTTGAAATAATACCTTCAAAATGCAAAAAGCTGGAAGGGACAATCCAGACTGGATTTTGGTGTTGAAGGATAATGAGCTCATTACTCTTCTAGTGCTGAGGACTAATTCCTTGCTCAGAATTCTTTTGAGTCTCAAGAGTATGAAAATTCTTAATATGAAGGAAAGAGAGGAATTTGGATCCTGACTTCTCTTACTCCACACCTAGTCTCTCAGTACTGATGGGGAAAGGACTAAAAAGAAACCACTTACAATAAGGTAAAGGCAGTGGGGACCACATTTATAAGTTTCAAACATTTGAATATTTATTTATCACAATAATTTTACCTACATGAAGGGCATAAGAAGTCTAATCTGTACCACTGTTTGCCATGGAGTGGCATTTCATTTTATGAGGAGTCTCCGCAGTCACTACAGGCTTCTGTCAGGCACATATTTTTTCGGAGGCCTTCAGGTCCCCTCAGAGATGCAGAAAGATCCAGCCATCCCCCACTTTACCAAAACAGTGGTTTGTCTGCCAACCAACCCAATCCATGGATGATGGTCCTTCAAATGGTTCTTCCAATCTAGAGCAATCTTTGAATAGACATATTATCCAAACTGAATCTATACTATTTAGTGGATAGCTATAGTGGTCAGAAATGACAACTTTTTCGACAGGATTTTTGCTTTATAAAGAACATAAGCATCATTTCAGCATAAAAAGGAAAGATATTTGGATTTCAAACATTATGACAAAAAACAAAACAATTTCTTTTCTTTAAATACACCATACAGTTTCCTTGATATTTTATTTTTATTGCAAATCTCCCTGATGAACCATTCCTCATTTTAACCTTCACCTCCATTTCCATTTTTAAGAAATGCCAAAAAAGACTCTGCTGACATGGTTGTGGAAGCGTTTCCATTTTCTCTGCTGTTGATGCAAGACATCATGCTCATGTTAAGCAATCTTAGCAATAAAAATACTGACAGAATAAAAATAGGAGAAAATCAAAGCATAGCACTTAACCCAATTTACTGTTCTTTCTATTGTTTATAGCATTTGCTATTAAGCTTTGGTCATTCAGGATGTTGCAGAAATCAGTTCAGTCATGGCTTGTGTAGCAAACTCCAGAAACATTACTTTTCAACTGGAAGGGGTTGATGGGAATTGTAGTATTACAAATCTGGAGGCCACTAGATGGAGAGAAAAATACTGATGATATAATTCCATAGAAATGTGTATGATTACCAAGAGAGAATTCTTACATGAATTGTGTGACAAGTTCATGTGCTTTAGATGTATTGTGATTGTATTTCCACAATTTATAGGTTATGCCATGTGTGTGTTCTAGGAACTGTAATCCAAATATATCTAGGTTGGGAAAAGATGAAGCAAAATTATAATATAGACTCTGATTTACCTTTCATCACTCTTATAAAGGCAGATTTGTTCAAAGAAGCTCATAATTGTAAGCAATAATAATAGCAAGATGTTTATTAAAAATACACTTGCATGGTACATTACAAATTATAGAAAAAATTCTACACAGTCGCAATAACAATTCATAACAATTATGTAACATTTCCTCCAGGTCTTAGAATCAAATACACAACCCTTCAACAATGTTAAGCTTTACTGATATTCAGAGTTTAAAAGATTAACTGAGTAATGCAAGAATCTTCCTGGGTTTGGCAATTCATCCCAAACCTGAGAAGATTTAAGACTGAATTGATTTTTGGGTTTATGCAGATAATCCTCGACTTGTGACCACTATTGAACCCCAAATTTCTGTTTCTAAGTGAGACAGTTAAGTGAATTTTGCTCCATTTTGCAACCTTTCTCGCCATAGTTGTAAAGTGAATCACTGCAGTTGTAAAGTAGTAACACGGTGGTTAAGTAAATATGGCTTCCCCATTGACAGTACAATACAATACAGTACAATACAATACAATACAATACAATAGCAGAGTTGGAAGGGACCTTGGTGATCTTCTAGTCCAACCCCCTGCCTAGGCAGGAAACCCTATACCATTCCAGACTAATGGCTATCCAACATCTTCTTAAAGACTTCCAGTATTGAGGCATTCACAACTTCTGGAGGAAAGCTGTTCCACTGATTAATGCAACCATCATAAATACATGCCAGTTGCCAAGCGTCTGAATTTTGATCACAGGACCATTGGGATGCTGCAATGGTCAGAAGTGTGAAGAATGGTCATGAGTCATTTTTTCCAGTATTGTAACTTTGTACTGTTATTAAACGAACTGTTGTAAATCAAGGACTATCTGTACTCTGTAAGTTCTAGACAATTTCCTGTGGCTCATAAATTACCGTTCAAGATCTGAGTGGATATTTACAGACCATTTATTTATTTAATATCAATTTAATCACACCCCCACGACAGAGTCTGGCCAACCTAGATCTAAATCCTTCATTTGTTCATTAATTCATTCCACAATCTATGCAATCCTGGGTGATTATAAAGGCAGAAATAATTTTAAAATAATCATTTTAAAAGGTAACAATATAGTGACAGACAAACAATATTTGCTACTGAACTCCAATTTTCATCAGTCCTCACTAATATGGAACTGCTGTCCAACAATAATGATAGGACTATTTGCTGCTTATTCTTTAGCTAAAGGAGATTCACCATGTAAGTTTAGAAAAAGCAAGATGTAGATCATCTTCAAACATCAATAGAGTATCCCTATCCCCAGCATGAGGATAGAGCATCTTTATGAAAAAACAGATGGCATCTTTCACTTCTGAGGAACTAGGTTTGATTTCATGTTTGAAAAGCTTGCATTTTTGTAAAGAACATGTATTCACATAAATATTTATAAGGAAATGATAAGGGAAAGCCACATTTTGCAGTGGGTTATCTTCCCAGTCTGATGTAATGAGAAAATTAGTTGACAATTCTAATCAGAATCTGAGCTTGCTGGAGAAAATATAACAAATAAAAAGAGCAACAGTATTATGAACCTGAGCAAACATTGCATGGGTGACACACTGTGATATATTTCATTTTAAATTAAATGATTGGGATTATTTTAAATCTGCATCCATGAATGTGTCATTTAGATGTCATTCTATTTATTTTCCTAATCTGTGCAATTCACTAGTTTTATATAGTTGGACTAAGCATTTGATAACATTTATTTTTATTCCTTTTACTCAAATTAAATTCCTGCACTTCTACTTGTTATCTCTTGTATATTTTAAAAAACATATTAGGAGCAACCTAAATATAGATCAGAACAATGATTTCATAACTTCATATTGGTAGAACTCATCAGCTTTCAAAAATACCCTCACAAGAAAGGGATAATAAAGGAACTATGCTGATTTCCAGATACAGTTGACAAAATACCATTTAGTAAACTTTTTTTTTTTTAAACTAACAGTATCCGGGGAAGTTGTATTCAGGGCTGCATCTAATAATCTCATCAGAATGCAAAAACAGTGACTGTATTATAAAACCAATGATCTGTTATATTCTGCAAGAATTTACAAAAGTCTAATGTCATTTAGTACACCATGAGAACCATAGTTGGATTAAAAATAAAAAGGTTTCAGAAACTGATTACAGCCGGCGAAAAAATAAACTGTTTGCTAGTGTACAGCTTTGTAGTATGTTTTTGCTTACAAAGAAACACGTTGATGCCTTCAGACTGAAGCGAAACATTACTTTGGAATGAGCAAGATGTTTAGATTTGTATTCACTTTAGAGAATGATATAATGGAATTATTTTTCAAACTGCAGTTATACCGGAGTATATTATACATCATATACCGCAGAGAACTCTATGCACTCTGCAGATTCTTATTTTTTAGTAGATTTATGTGACCTAACATCTTAAGAATGACTGGAAATGGCCAGGAATGAGATATAAATGGATTTCATTAATACATTTACTATGCTTTAAACCACTTTTTAACAAATCTAGATGGTATACATGCCTTAACAATAAAGAATATAATACAGAAATATCCAAATAAAATGCTTTCAAGATTAGGTTTGGTTTAGGTTTTATTTGACTTGTATGCCGCCCTATTCCTGAAAGACTCAGGGCAGCTAACAATCAGAAGGGGAGGGGGTACAAAAATAAAAATAGAAAACAGAAATTTAAAATACAACAACAGTCATAACCTCGAAGGGGGCTGGATAGTTCAACAGCCCCAGGCCTGCCGGAACAGCCAGGTCTTAGTTGCTTTGCGGAAGGCCGGAAGGGTAGTAAGGGTCCGGATCTCAACGGGGAGATCGTTCCAGAGGGCCGGAGCAGCCACAGAGAAGGCCCTCCCCCGGGGAGTCGCCAGCCGACATTGGCCGGCAGATGGAATTCGGAGGAGGCCTAGTCTGTGGGATCTAATAGGTCTTTGGGAGGTGACTGGCAGGAGGCGGTCTCTCAAGTAACCAGGTCCGATACCATGTAGGGCTTTAAAAGTAACGACTAGCACCTTGAAACGTGTCTGGAGACCGATGGGCAGCCACTGCAGCTCGCGGAGGATAGGTGTAACATAGGTGTACTGAGGTGCACCCACAATCGCTCGCGCGGCTGCATTCTGGACAAGCTGAAGTCTTCGAACACTCTTCAAGGGCAGCCCCATGTAGAGCGCGTTACAGTAGTCCAGTCTTGAGGTGACGAGGGTGTGAGTAACTATCCGAAGGGCCTCCTGGTCCAGATAGGGTCGCAATTGGTGCACCAGGTGAACCTGGGCAAAGGCCCCCCTGGTCACAGCCGACAGATGGTGCTCTAGAGTCAGCTGTGGATCCAGGAGGACTCCCAAATTGCGAACCCTCTCTGAGGGGTGTATAATTTCACCCCCCAGGCTGAGAGATGGAATAGCTGGACCATCTTTGGGAGGGAGCATCAATAGCCACTTGGTCTTGTCGGGATTGAGCGCAAGCTTGTTCGTTCCCATCCAGACCCTGACAGCCTCCAGGCACTGGCACATCACTTCTACTGCTTCACTGAGTTGGCACGGGGCGGACAGATACAATTGTGTATCGTCCGCATATTGATGATATTTAATCCCGTGCCGGTGTATGATCTCACCCAGAGGCTTCATGTAGATGTTAAATAGAAGGGGGGACAGGACCGAACCCTGCGGCACCCCATAATTGAGGGGCCTAGGGGTCAATCTCTGCCCTCCAACCAACACCGACTGCGACCTGTCCGAGAGGTAGGAGGAGAACCATCAAAGGACGGTGCCTCCCACTCTCACCTCCCGCAACCGTCGCAGAAGGATACCATGGTCGATGGTATCGAAGGCCGCTGAGAGGTCAAGAAGCACAAGGATAGAGGCTCGCCAGAGATCATCGATCAGCGCAACCAAAGCAGTTTCCGTGCTGTAGCCAGGCCTGAAACCGGACTGAAAGGAATCCAGATAATCGGTTTCATCCAAGGACCGTCGGAGTTGAGAGGCCACCACTTTCTCAACAACCTTCCCAACAAAGGGGAGGTTGGAGACTGGACGATAGTTACTCAAAATGGCTGGATCCAGAGAAGGTTTCTTCAGGAGGGGGTCTCACCACCGCATCCTTTAGGAGGTGCGGGAAGGACCCCTCCTGGAGAGAGGTGTTAACTATCATCTGGATCCAGCCACATGTCACTTCCCTGCTGGTCGAGACCAGCCAGGAGGGACACGGGTCCAGTATACAGGTGGAGGCACTCACCGCTCCCATGGCCTTGTCCACTTCCTCAGGAGTGACAAGTTGAAACTCACTCCATAAAATTCGCTCAAGACCTTCCCCTCGTACCTCGGCTGGTACCGTGCAATTGGAGTCCAGATCTGTCTGAATCCGAGTGACTTTATCCATTAGAAACTGAACAAATTCCTCAGCTCTACCTTGTAAAGGGTCGTCCGCATCCCTCCCTTTCAAGAGGGAGCGGGCTATTCTAAACAAGGTGGCTGGGCGCGAGTCAGCGGATGCAATAAGAGCAGCAAAATGGGCACATTTCGCCACCCGTATTGCCACGAGATAGGTCCTGATAAAGGCTCTCATCAGTGCTCGATCTGACTCAGAGTTACTGGCCCTCCAGCGGCGCTCTAGGTGTCTCTTTTGGTGCTTCATCTCCCAGAGTTCCTCAGTGAACCAAGGAGCTCTCCTGGATCCACTACCTCGGAGAGGCTGTAAAGGCGCAATCCGGTTTAGGGCCCCCGCCACCACTGTATTCCAAGCAGCGACTAAGGACTCTACCGGATTGTGGACGAGAGTGTCAGGTATTTCTCCAAGCGCCGTCTGAAATCCCATAGGGTCCATCAGGTGCCTGGGGCAGAACCACCTAATCGGTTCCTCCTCCCTACAGTGGGGGATTGGTCTCCGAAAGTCAAGCCTCAGTAGGAAGTGATCAGACCATGACAAGGGCAAGATCTTAATGTCCCTCAAATCTAGATCACATCTCCACTGCTCCGAGAGGAATACGAGGTCAAGTGTGTTCCCCGCTGAGTGAGTCGGACCCTGGATTACTTGGGTCAAGTCCATGGCTGTCATGGAAGCCATGAATTCCTGCGCCCCATCAGAGTGTCCACCGAGCGAAGGCAGGTTGAAGTCCCCCAGCACCATAAGCCTGGGAACTCTACCGCCAGCTCGGCTACTGACTCGAGGAGCGAGGGGAGGGCTGTTGCAACGCTGTTGGGAGGAAGGTACGTTAGCAACAGACCCACTTGACCCTCAAGGTCCAACTTCACCAACAAGGACTCACACCCGACAAGCTCCGGAGCAGGGATCCTACGAGGAACTAATGACCCTCGGATGATGATAGCCACTCCCCCACCCCTTTCTCTGGGGTCGCGGCTGACGAAGTACCTGAAGAAATGTAAACTGATGAAGTTTTTAAAATGAAATATATATCCTAGTCTGTTTTTGTTTGTTTTTAAAATAAAACAAGATGGCATTCTAAAAAAGGGAGTTCCATAGCTTCAGGGTCACTGCAAAGAAAGACCTTTTTTCTGGTCAGTGGCAGTCTTATCTCATGAGAGCATGAAACTGGAGCAGAATCTTACAGGAAGATCTTAAAAACCTGAAGGAAACATATCAGAAAAGAGCTTTTTAACAGATCAAAAATCCAAACTGTATAGGACTTCGAAGTCAAATTCACCACCTTGGATGCTCTGGAAACAAACCATTAAACTGCATTAGTACTTTATAACAAATATGTAATGTTCATACTATCTCACACAGCAATAGTTTAACAGCAAGGCTATAACATGTGGAACTGTTTGCGAGATACTTCCACCGAAAACTTAGTACAGTAAGTGTTGAATTGGCTGAAATCATCAACCAGGAATGATATAAATAATCTTCTAGTGTTTAGAAGATATTAATAAAGGTCCATAGTTAAAGACCAGAAATCCAGGGATATTATTAAGTTTGTGAAAGCCCTCCAAACTATGAGCCTTCTCCTTAGTAATATTGGTTCTTTTCTACCTAGATGGGGATCCCACAATCATCAACTCTAAATTGGAAATATTGCTGACAGAATTGCTGCATACGTCCTATTAATCTCTTTAAATATGTATCACCACAACATTCCAAGCTGGGAAGCTATTTAGGCAAAGCTTCAACACCATGTCGGGATGCTGGCTATACAACTGAAATGAAAATTGGAATTCCCATCTGAAGACACCAAGAATATTGGATCTCTGCATTCAGGATAAATTTAATCTGATTTAAAGAGGTGATGATATTAGTAGACTAGAAAGGAGCCACCATAATGCAATTCTGATAAAATGACTCTACCAGTGATACAGAAAATATTGATCAATTAACTTAACATCAGTCCAAGTCAATCAACTGAATTCTTATTAAAAACAACTCTTTAAACAGATTCTGCAAAGAAAGACCTAATATTCTGATAATAACCCACACTTCCACAATTTAAACAGAAATGAGAGAACTTTTGCAAGTGAAAAGCTAATAGATCATATACAGAGTGTTTTCTCTGAAACTCTTTGATATGAACTACACAGTACTGCAAAATAGTTTCATTAAAAATCATAATGAATACTGACCGAAATTGAATTATATAAATCACTAAAGGTTTATTTAGATATCTACAGCAGTGGCAGCACTCAACTTGCTTTGAATGACCTAAAAAAGGGAATCAGAGCTGATTAGTATAAGGATGGAAGCCCACTAGGAAATCCACAGTTAGTCTGGGAAGTAAAAATACTCAGAAGAAGTAATGACAGTCTATTTTAATGCTGCTCTCCAAAACACTTACATGAACATGCTCATATAATCACCAGCTGCCAAGATGGATTCAAGGAAGCCTTTTTAATTTATTTATAGACTTATATGTAATTAATATGCATATCTATCTATGTATCCATCCATCCATCCATCCATCCATCCATCCATCCATCCGTCCATCTCTATTATCTATCATTGAACGCATGTATAATTATATAAATAGAGTAAATCTTCTCTCAAAATTAACTTTGGAAGAAAGTTCACCTTTTACCATCTTACTTTTGTTTAATATTTTCAGTCAATTGGTGGATGGAATACCCCAATATTCTGGCATTATAAAATATCAGTGGAAAAAACAAATAAGTGGAAAAACAACTTGCAAAGCAGGAAGTTATTATACGATACCTGGTTGAAAATAAATGTAAAAATCAATTGCCAGCCCAGTATTATAATATACAACCAATTGGCAAAAAGTTCATTTAATGTCCTGTACAATTCAAAGGGAAATGGTTTTCTTAGCATTCATTTCCTATAACACGTAGTAGAAAGGGCAAGTTAATATATGTCTAAGCATGTATTGAAAGATACTATACTTTTCAGAGTATAAAACACACTTTCCCCCCTTAAAAGTGAGTGAAAATTGCCTGTTTTTGGCCTCCATGCATCACATTTTTGGCTGAGCCCTGCCACCTGGAACTGGCCGAAAATGCGATGCATAGAGGCCAAAAATGGGGTATGCGGAGGACAAAAATGCAATACATGGAGGCCGAAAATGTGAAACACAGAGGTGGCAGCAATGTGCTGTGGTGATCCCCGCAGCCTGGAATGGGTCTAAAATGGCATGTGCGAAAGCCAAAAACGCAATGCATGGAGGTCAAAAACGCAACATGCGGAGGCAGCGATGTGCTGTGGCGATTGCCGCAACCTGGAACAGCTGATTGGCAGTATTTCGAGAAGCTGATCCAACCACCAATCAGCTGTTCGTGCTGAATCAGGCTGCAATAATGTGCTGAAGCTTAGATTCCACTACAAAATTCTACTCCGTTTTCTAATATCTTCATAGCACAATAACATTTTCTACAAATTAAACTTATGGAGTTCTTTCTACCATGTTCTACCATTCAGACTTTATCTTCAAGTACTTGATCAATGTAATCTTTCCTGAATCTGGCAAAAGAAAAATATATATAAAAGTCAGGATCCAAAATGGACCTCCATATATAGATGGACACAGGATCCAACATGGGCCTTAATGGGTCAGGGTATTTAAAATATGAAATGAGTATTTAGGGCTCAACAAACCTCAAGTTACCTCATTTGTTGCTTAAATGCCCTCCACAAGGAAAGAAAAAAAAAGCGATTGAATGTTTGTATCCTGCTCATATTTCGGGTGTTTAAGGTTTGGAAATAGGTAATGAAAGGTTTCATAAGGATCACCTATCACACTTTTCAAACCTTTGATTTGTGGTCTTTTAACATAAAGATGTAAAAAATGCAAGTAGAAAAATAGGAACCACCTTTGGTGGGAAGGTAGGAGCGTTCCGTGAGCCTTTGGTGTTTAGTCATGCCAGCAAAATGACCACGGAGACATCTTCAGACAGCGCTGGCTCTTCAGCTTTGAAACAGAGATGAGCACAGCCCTCTAGAGTCAGGAATGACTAGCACATATATGGAAGGGTAATCTTTACCTTTACCTTAACATAAAGAACCAGCATGATGTATAGCAATGGTTAAAATTAGAAACCAGTAAACTGTGTGTTCTAGATTCATCTTTGGTGTGACACCAGCTGTGTGACCTTGGGCAAGTCACTCTCTCTCATCCTCAGGTAAGAAGCAATGGCAAACTACTTTTGAAAAACTTGCCCAAGAAAATTGCAGGGACTTGTCAAAGCAGTTGCCAGGAATCAAGATTGACTCAAAGGCACAAAAACAAATAGAAATCCATTAAGGATAAATTACTCTACCCAGCTTTAGGTGCTGCTACTCTAGATGAGCTCCCTAAAGCTTTTATCGAAGCAGCTACTCATTTGTTGACACGTCCATATTCTCAGGAGTAGATATATTAACAGTGCAACTATGGGCCACTTTTCTATATAAATTTCTATGAGTAGGTTCTTTCTTCCATTGTCCCCCACATCAGTAATTTATGTTCAAATAGTCTAAAACAATATGAAACATTTGCTAGTGTTTTCATATCAATATTACCTTATATTGCCATTACTGTACAGTTTGGGGCTTTGTGGCCAGCTACCATGACAATAGATGCACAGCCTGGAACCAGTTTTAGTTAATTAGAGTCAATCAATCCAAACTTTGCTAACTTACTCATGTGAAACAATAGTATAATGAACCAAAGTCTGCAAGATGATTGGGAAACACAAATTATTGCACCCTGATAAATTAAATGTGACTATTACAAAACCTTCCTTTTAAATGAATATTCAGAGAGGGAATGTATGGGTGAATAACCATAATTTAAAATAGAAGGGGAAAATGTAAAAGCAGCTACAATCCCAATTTGCTATTTTCATGTTTTTCTAAAAGAAATAAAGTGCCTGTGTTACCATATATGCTGGAAAAAATGTGCATAAGATAGCGTGACTTTGGAGAAAGGTTTTTAATAAGCATTTTTAACAGATGCTCTTGCAGCTAAATTTCTTTTGACACTTCAAAAACTTGCGAGTTTTTATTAGTATAACTTCATAACTTGCCCTCTTTGACTATATTTCATCAAACTGTAGGGAGAAACTGGTTTTGCTGTAAACAAACTAGAAAAGTGTAGGATGGTATTATAGAGATTTAACTGGTAAGAAGTTACACAATATTCCCAATTTGACATTGGTTAGAGTTCTATAAGCTCAGATATAAAGTTAATAATTAGATAAGAGTAGGGAAAGTTAAGATTAAGGGAAACTTCCCAGAAGGAATTGTGTGGATAAAAGAAACTATACTAGGACTGTGCAATATATTTTAGAAATAAATAGGTCAAGTGCCATAATTACTTCAGATATGCTAAAAAATCATGACCACTCTCTTATGGTTTCATCATGAACAAAAATAATGACTTGATGAGCCCCAAGAAGATAAGAAAATGCCTAAAAGATTATGAAAAACATGGACACCATTTTTGTACATTACAAGATCTTGTTTCCTCAGCATAATCAATATCATTTTTTCTTGTTTGTTTGTTTGTTGTTTATTAGATTTATATGCCACCCTTCTCCCAAAGGACTCAGGGCGGTGTACAACATTAAAAAAAACACATATTACAAAAGTTAAAAAGAAAATTTGTTGGAGTATCCAAAAACAAACCCAATTAACATTAACAATAACATTTAAAAAATTAGATAAAAATTAACAATTAAATCAATCATTTATTTTATTTTGTTCAGGCCAGGCCGGCTTGCTGGAAAAGCCAACTTTGTAGGGCACATCGGAAGGACCAGAGGTCGGAGATTATATGAAGCTCTGGGGGCAGCTCATTCCAGAGGGAAGGCCCTCCCACAGAGAAGGCTCTCCCCCTGGGGGTCACTAGCCGACACTGTCTGGCCGACGGCACCCTGAGGAGGCCAACTCTGTGGGATCGCACTGGACGGTGGGAGGCTACCGGTGGCAGTAGGTGGTCTCACAGGTATCCTGGGCCTAATCCATGGAGCGCTTTAAAGGTCATAATTAGTACCTTGAATCACCCCCAGAAGACAACCGGCAACCAGTGCAGGCCATCTAAAAGGGGCGTAACATGGGAGCACCTAGGTATCCCCATGATAACTCGCGCAGCTGCATTCTGGACCAGTTGAAGCTGCCGGGTGCTCTTCAAAGGCAGCCCCATGTAGAGAGCATTACAGTAGTCCAGGTGAGAAAGGACGAGGGCATGAGTGACTGTGCACAGAGCATCCCAATCCAGGAAGGGGCGCAACTGACATACCAGGCGAACCTGGTAAAAAATCTATTTTTTCTTTTATTCAGATGACAAAGATATGCTGATATTTATTGGCTTTATGGATTTTGATATTTATTGACTTTATGGATTTTGTCATTTCTCTAAGGAGCCTCAAACAATTGGTATACCTAATTCTACCCATTCCAACTTAGTTCTTGTAAGAGCCTTCTGAGATAAGTCAACTGAGAGAATCTGTCAGAACCAGCCAGTAATCTTCATAGTTGATAGGAGATTTGAACCTGCACATCCTGAGTCCTGTCATAACATTTGAAGTACTGGATTGATTCACTAAGGGACTTTTGGGGCTAAGAATAACAATCTCTCTCATGACCACAAATAGCAGCAAGGAAAGGATTGGCTCATTTTTACAAGTTCTAGAAAGCCAGTGTGCAATTTTAAATTATTATGCAACACTGAATTTAGACAATACAGTTTTAAACAGTCTCAGAGAGAACAGTAGCTCTGAAAATATCTTGGATGGGAACTGATGTGAAGCAAGATATTTTCCAGGATATGTCTCTGATGGAATGAGCCTTAATGTGACCTTTCAAAGTTAATTCTTTGAAAGAATAAAAAGATATTAAATCAAATGTTTTGATATAGCTGATGTAGGCACAATCTGACCTAAAGTTACTCATGAATAACATTTCATCCTTTGGTTTCCATGCTCCACTGCCTTCATATTGTTTTCTTTTTGTTTAAATCCCACCTTAACAAAACACAATGGGTGAAAATTATTTGGCATCAGTTCAAATAACTATATTTGTGGGGAGTGACATAAGATACTATTGTTTCCTAATCTATCATACAAGAAGTACACGAATGAATAAATAATCTTCTGCATGGATGCCCCTGTTTTAAGAACTTGCACGAAGTTCACTTGAATTATTAACAAAAATAATCAATAACATGGAAGTTATTCAGTAAATGACCAAACTTTCAAATTCTTCAGTACTTTTTTGGGGGAGAGGGAGGAATTATTATTAGCAAAATCAAAATAAAAGGCATAGATGAAGAAATATCCAAGTCTGTTTTGTTTTCAAAGGAAATGGAGGAAATATTTTGAAAACATGCAGAATGTTTTATGTATATCCACACTGAATTCATTCTTGGTTACCCCTAAGTGTACCTTCAGAGCACTGCAGTCTTGACAAAATTCTAATCTTCTCTGAGTCCAGTTCCTAATGACTTCATGCCAAGAGCATTTTTAAGGGGTTGGCTAGAACGTAGGAGGGTGTCAAGTCAAAATAGTAGCTTTACCATGTGATCAAAATCCCAATCTTTGGGGCAAGGCCTCAGTCATATCATAGCAATCACCATCTTGAATTTTTTTTTAATCTCCTGCATGGAAGCCCCTGCTTTATGAACTTGCCTATGTAAAGCTGTGGGGAACATGTTTTTTTGTTGCTACCTCTCCTCCTCCTCCTTCCTCCTCCTCTTCTTCCTCCTCCTCTTTCTTCTGCTTTTTGGAATATCCTTGTGTTTCACACCAGATAATTCTGGTTAGGACTGGTTTAGCTTTCTGAGATCAATTAAGGTTGGTTATGATTATTATAAAATGAACAAAAAGCTCTGTGAAAAGATGAAATGTAACATATAAGTTCAAGAAATGCTGCATTTATTCCATGCCATTTTTGCAGCAGACATGCATGTTTCATGATAAGAAATATTATGCCAAGCACAAAAAAGTAATAGGAAATAGGCAAACATGTTAAAGGCATAAAGAAAAGAAAGCTAAAGCTAGTTGACCCCAACACCATCCAATATTTCTCTTTATACCTCCCTATCCTTATGAACCATCCTCACTTACATGACATCTGGCACTATCTAATAAAATGAAATTCAATGGTGAAAAGAGTAAGGTTCTACATTTAGGCAACAAAAACGAAATGCACAGGTACAGTATAGGTGGTACCTTGCTCAACAGTAGTAACTGTGAAAGGGATCTTGGAGTCCTAGTGGACAACCATTTAAATATGAGCCAGCAGTGTGCAGCAGCTGCCAAAAAAGCCAACACAGTTCTAGGCTGCATAAACAGAGGGATAGAATCAAGATCACGTGAAGTGTTAATACCACTTTATAATGCCGTGGTAAGGCCACACTTGGAATACTGCATTCAGTTTAGGTCACCACGATGTAGAAAAGATGTGGAGACTCTAGAAAGAGTGCAGAGAAGAGCAACAAAGATGATTAGGGGACTGGAGACTAAAACATATGAAGAACGGTTGCAGGAACTGGGTATGTCTAGTTTAATAGAAAGAAGGACTAGGGAAGACATGATAGCAGTGTACCAATATCTCAGGGGTTGCCACAAAGAAGAGGGAGTCAAACTATTTTCCTAGGCACCTGAGGGTAGAACAAGAAGCAATGGGTGGAAACTAATCAAGGAGAGAAGCAACTTAGAACTGAGGAGAAATTTCCTGACAGTTAGAACAATTAATCAGTGGAACAGCTTGCCTCCAGAAGTTGTGAATGCCCCAACACTGGAAGTCTTTAAGAAGATGTTGGATAGCCATTTGTCTGAAACAGTATAGGGTTTCCTGCCTAGGCAGGGGGTTGGACTAGAAGACCTCCAAGGTCCAACTCTGCTATTGTATTGTATTGGTCGCCAGTTCATAGATCACCTTTTGTGCTTATCATCCAGCCTCAGGCAGTCAGAAACTTGCTCTGAACTAAGGGCTTTGCAATATTTACATTTGAAGACAAAAAGTGCTTTGGGGCACACAAGAGTACATATATTGAACTATTTGAAACTCTTTAAAGCAGTAGCACTTTCACCTGAGATTAAACAGTTACCCTACTCAATATTTTGCTCTTTTAATTGAGACTCTAAAGTCATTTTGCTATTGTTACTCTTGATGTTTTTTTAATGGAACAATACTGATGTGCAATTTTAGTTAGTTTTTCACTATTACCTTGCGAAAATGTGTCTTTTTTTCTGTACAGCTGTACCACTGACTAATATTACATCTGCTTCTGAAGTTCCATCACAAAAGCAAAATAGTTCCCGAGAAAGGCTGTTTGCAAAATGTGAGCACTTTATGAAAGTATGTGCTCACCCTCAGATCCGCACCTAGTTTATTCTATTCCACTGATGCTGATGAATTAAACAAATACTTTGCACCCTCCTTGGTGTCTAATTTATATGCTAATTTACAATCTGCACACCAGGAACTGAGCCAGAGACCATTCATTAAAAAAAAAGAGAGAGAGAGGAAGAAATACTCAAACTCAGCAACAGGAACTGCAGTTGCAAAGAAAACATGAGCATGTTCTCTTGCACCCACATCACATTTTTTGTTAACATGCCCAACTTTTATAGCTACCCACTGGCCCAGCAAACACATGCCAAAAAGCTTCAAAGACTCTCCTTAGATTTACTATTATTTCAAGCGCTCTTGAAAGCAAAAGGGTGTTCTAAAGCTTCTTCCTGATTCTGACGTTGTGTTTTTTTCTTGGACAGAATCCACAGTGGAGTGTCTTCGGTTTTTGAGACTTTGTTATGCCAGGGATACATGTTAAACAAAGCACAGTATCTGTTGCATTTATAACATGGTCCAGTAACAAAATTCATAGCATCAAAAGGAAAAAAAAGCCACATGTATGTTTCTCTCATGGGAACATACTATGAGCCACCTGAAAATGCAGGTGAAGCAGCTTTTCTGCTTTTCTTTTAAGGCCCCTAACTGAGAGTTCACCTCCCAAAAGATGTACATGAAGGCAGACTTAAGAATATATTGTGTGATTATATAGTGTTGTGTAGGTACACAGTGAAAAGCAGACTTAAGCATCACATATTTTCTTCCCACAAAAATAAGGTAAAAGGAGTATCACAGAACAGATTGGATAACTCTTTTTATAAAATTGTGATACTGCAAGACTAGAACACATATACTTAAAAATATATGGAAATTCCAAACCAATAAACAATTTGAAAATAATTTTTAATGGGGCGAGGTAATACAAAGGGAAAACTAGTATCAAGAGATTTGGAAGGGGTGTGGGTATCTTGGACTAAGTAAAGCAGGTATTATAGTATCAGAGAAAACCAGCTCTCTACATAAGTGGTTTGAGGGAAATTCCACAGAAAAGAAAACAACTTATTTTAGTATAGCAGTGCATAAGACTTAACAGAGTCCTTGCTGGTTTATATAACTATGCTTTTTTTTTTTTTTTGGAATAAGAATTTTTCCCCCCTCCAGTTTCTGCATTAAGTTCAGGCATTTCTGCTATGATTGGAAGCTATGGGGTAGGGATAAAAACAGTAGCCATCAAATAATGGCTACTAGAGATGCGATATATACAGTATCTCATCACTGATTATGTTTTCCTCCAATAAATGAGAAATATTTTATGGAGAATAAGTAATTATTGTGACTCATGAAGCTATAATTTTATCATTGATTGGATGAAATAATGTCATACATTCCAAATCTTAGCTCAAGGCAGATCCATATTACTGCATGTATTTGCTCCTTGTAGTATAGTAAATTGTAGTGCAAGTAGTTTTATGTTCTTGATGCAAATACAATATCCAATACTCAGTTTAAAGTAGCTTTTTTCTCACACACTTTAAACATTAGCCAAGAATTCTGGGAATGATAAGATTTGTATTGAAGCACATGAATCTTTTAGCCATAGGTGTCAAACTTGCGGCGTCATGTTGCTGTCACGTGACATTTCAGACGTTTTTCCCATTTGTGGAACTTGAGTGGGTGGGGCCTGCACGTGACTCATCCAGCCCGCAGTCTGCCAGTATAACACCCCTGCTTTAGGCTATCTTCTCTCTTCAGTTTGCTTCATAGATAACTCTACGTGAACTATTGAACCAAGCTATCAATAAGA